>NW_024962252.1:95106883-95252165 GCF_019238085.1 Lagopus leucura
GCAGTAACATGAGAACAAAACCCAAAATTTCAACCTTCCCTGTGTAAAAATAGGAAAGAATTTTTCTGTCTATTGCCTGAAGCTAGTGACAGAACTCAGGACTACAGAGGATGTAGTGAATGGAGTGGGGCCAGAAGAGCAACTCAGACTTAGTGCTAACAACAGAACCAGAGCCACACGTGGTTCCTGATCTGACAGTGGCATCACCTACTCTGCTCGCTGGTAGTGGTCAGGATGTGAAGCTGTTTGACATTCATTTCCTCTTTTCGTCCTGAAAAGCAGGACCTTTCCTTGTGCCTCCTGGTGGACTTTGGAAGTATATCCACCGAGCTAAAGACAGACATCCTACACAGCCTCAGCCCTCTGAGGTATTTAGCTGAGGTTAGAGCAACACCTCCTCCTTGTGACTGTTCGGAGGAAAGTATTTCTCCATTCTGGCCCTGTGGCTGCAAACCTTCTCGTCTGTGCCAGCTTAACTCCAGTGATGACGACTGTCTTCCTGTTCACTCACAGTGTCATTTCACTCTGGTTACAGCCACAGCCAAGCTTAATCATCCAGCAACCACTTCACAGCTTGCAATCACTGAGTACTCTTGCTACGTTCAAAATCTGCTAGCTTTGACAGTTGTCAAATAAACAGTAGTGACCTGCAAGGACACCTTTGAGTGGCCCTTATTTTGTCCAAAGCATAAAGAAATGTGCTTTTGTTTTTGCTAGCTGTCTTTGTCACCTCTCTGATGGTCATCTCATTGCCACAGAGACAGGAATTACAACAACTAAACTGCACGTGATGTTTGGGTACCAAGCAACAGAACATGAATCGTTTATCTTGAGCAATAACAAGAAATGGAAGGGAGAAAGAAAGAAGTAACACAGATGCAAATGTGCTTAAGCCTGAGGCAGTTGCTGCTGTTCTGCCTGCCTGCACAAAGGTGCTGCAAGTCCTGTGCAAAGCAGCAGATTTAGTAAAAAGAGGAACATTCCCAGTCCCAGACTGACTGGATTCCACTTGAATGGCATTTAAGAGGGAACGTTTGTGGATGAACACAAATGATGACTACAGGAAGCATTTCTGTGTCTGGTTATTCAGATAAGGACCACCAATAGAAGGATACTATTTAAAGGCCCACCTCCCCAGGTACAGTTTACATCTCTTTCAGCCCATTTTATGTAAAATATACTTGCAGCCATTGCAAACACTAGAAGACCATCCCTGGTGAACGAGAAGAACAACAGCCTTCTGGACACAGCAAATTGCACCGCCTGTGCCCTTACCTTAAAGGCCTACCTCATGGCACAGTAACAAATGCAATCGTTTGTAGATCATTTCCATCCTTTTCACCAAGTTGTAAAAGCATGTGAAACATTAGAGTAAGACATGTTCACTGCCCTGAATACTCTTATCTGGCACAGACAGCACATTTGGACTCATACCTTCAGTAAATCAGACAGGCGGGTGAGCATGTCGGTGGTGATGGAAGGAATGTTATCCACGCACTGGCAGTACTCCAGGATTATTCTTATTAACAGCAATACTGTCCTACAAGAGAGGAAACAGCCAAATACGTTATCTCTGTGCACAGATGAAGTCAAAAAACAACAAACAGGCCAGTCATACTGACAGAAAGCCACCTAATGCTGGAAATGATAGTGTTGAATATGCCCCGTAACTGATCTGAGGTGCAGGTAATATATAAAGAATACCTGTTTCAGGGGGAAATGTGTAGAAAAAGTACTTAACACACAGGTAAGAAAGCTTCTGGTGTTCATTAGGCATAACTTTTTCATCTCCAGAAATAATTACTGTGGAACTAGAAGTCTCCATGCAGATGTCACCTGGGGAAAATCTAAAGCTCCTCTCTTATAATATTGTTTAACTGGCCAACTTTGAGCAAGCACAAAAAAAGCATAGCCTATAGAAAACAATAACCACTGAAAAGGATGCAGTGGGTACTGAGGAGCCAAAAAGAGATCAATCGCTGCAAATAAACATCTGGAGAATCCTGAGGGAACATCTAGGCTTTTTCTGGTGAATGCATTTGATTAAATACAATGAAATTGTACGTAACAGTGTGCAGAACAGCATGTTGCACCAATGGGAATTGTTCACAGAGCTAAAAATAAAGCTTCAAATTAGCAGAGATTAACTATCAAATACACAGCCTAGTGAGCAACTTCATCCTTTGAAGCACATTCAAACACTCCTTCCTACTTGACCTGAAATTCTCTTTCGCCAGCAGGCTGGCACTGAAGTTCTGAGCCACCAGCTTCTGTTTCTCATTGAACAATGGCACATCATCACAAAGCAACTCACGAAACGAGAGCTGGTCCAAGACTTTATGTAGATCAGTACTTTTCCATTGAAGTTTGGGGTAAATTATGTCAGGACTCTGGAAAGTGAGATCTTCCAGGTTTTACTCCCTTCTGAAAAAACCAAACGCTCCCAGGCATATTTAACACTTAAGCCTCTCTGTCTTTGGAAACACAGAATGCTTCTGAATGAAAGAAATATGGGAGTGCCACATATTTTAAAATATCACTGATATAGCCAGCTAGCTGCAAGAAAGTACTTTCAAACCAAAGCAATCAGGCTACAAAGAAATATGGATTGCAGCTTCTGAGAAAGCCTTATCTTCTATTTTTTATTCTGAGTAAAATAAGGAATCAATCTGTACAGGACTTGTGTATTTTGCCAGAGACAACCTATATTGTGAGAAATAAAAACATCATGCTATAACAGTAAATCTATATTTTCATGAACAAGTGTTTTCATGAGAAAATTGCAAAAAAATCAAATAAAACTGTAAATTTCAGTCCAGTCTTTCAGAGAAAAAACAGTGTTTTAATAATACAGAAGAGCTTGTGATGCTTTAAAACTGTTCAGGAACTAAAAGGAAACTAATCTGTGTAAGGAAAGGTTTTCTTTCTATTTAAATAAGGTTGCTAGAGCTATTAGTATTCATCACAGTTCTACCCCAAAACACTTGCCAACTAATCCACTGGTAAGGGAAAAGTGCCTCTTACCCAACTGTTGCATATTTTTGTCCTTCAACAATAAGGAATTCAGTTGGCTTCCTTTCTTCAGCACCTAAAGATTTTAGCAATAAAGGAAAAGGATGAGTTGACCTAAGAACTAGTATAAAAAAATGCTAGTTTCTAGAAATCAGGCATTCCCTTGCTCAAGTTTGAAACCAGGGAATCAATCTTTGGCATACTGATCCATGTTAAAAACTGTGTCACTCATTACAATTAATAAGCAACCTCACTGGTCATATCTATTGGAATACAGATGGGATTTTACATCAGAAATCCTCCAAAGTCATTACAGATTTAGAAACTTCAAATACAACATGTTAGAACACTTGTAAAAAAAAGCAGAAAAAGCTACGAGGTTTTCTACTGTAGATTCTCCAGTGATTTGCTATGTATATTAATATTTCAGCTTCAAACCACTTTTTCCCTCAGGCTTCACAGCAGAAGCTCTTACTGATGCAGCGTTTCATGCTGAATTTGATGCTCTCAGTTTCCTATCTTCTTGAAGAAAGCTGCAAGAACTTCTTTAGGAGGAATGGCTGCCAAGCACTGGAGTAGTGTTCCATGATTTGTGTATTGCCTAGTGCCTTCCATCCCTTCTGCACTCCTTTTGAGGGGCAGACAGGGCTTCTGCCCCATGCCATCACTGTATTCTCACTCTGCCATCTTCCTTCCCCTCTGGGTATGCTTTCTCCCCTTTCCAACTGTTCACAGACATTTATCGCTGCAATAGCAGATGAGAATCCCCACGAGGTAAGAATACATTATGCATTCCCACACTGCATGTGGGGAAACAAAGCACGAGGAGAAAAAAGTGACTTGTCTGAGGTCAAACAAGGTTTCTGTGACAAGGTAAATAATTGAACGTACATAAGTTTCCACTTCCATGAGCAGCCATCCAGAAGGCTGTCTTTCACTTGAACAACTGGCAGTGGAAGCAGTGGAAAGGTGCAAAGCACTTCATAACACAAAGGGAGCTGAACACATGCACATGCTCCTTGTTCTCTCGCAGCACTTCAGTGAAAGAGTAAATTTATGCATGGACTGCAAGCCTTTACACTGGGAATACTACTGGGAACATAGCTCCCTTCCTGTGCTAACACTTATGTGGGTATTCAAATGGAAAAATAAACTTTTAAAGTCAGCCCAAGTTTCGACACCGCTAACACACAAAAAAGTGTCTGTTTCCTTCCTTCTGATGTCCCCCCAGTCGTGATACAGAAACAAGCACAGAGCAGAATACGTCCATCAACATTCAGCAGCACCATCTGCAGCTCACAAGTTCAGATTCTGCTAATGGTAGAACTGCAAGATACCTGTTGGTTTTTTTTCAGGGAGAGAAATTCTGCCATCTGACACAGAATCAACAAGATCCTGAAACTCGGCAGGAACTTCAGCTTGCTTCCAGCGCTCGTTGTCCAAGAGTAGGCTTAAGTTACAAAGACAAAAGAAAGGAGGATGAGAATACAAAATACCTTGACTGGACACCTCCCTTGCCTGTAGTGCTGCTGAATCAAACCTACAGTAACATAAAAAGAGCCAGTGGCCCAAAATGTTACATCATCAATCCTTATTAAAAAGAGGTGCCCAGTGCTTAGTAGTAGCAAACCAGAAAACCACCCTTTTGGCCTAGAGATCTTACAGCCTGTTCATTCAAACTATCACAGAGTGCCGACGATCCTGGTTAGAAATAAGTCCTTATAAGATCAATGCCACTGAAACACCATGGAAGTAATGGAACTTCTGATGCTTTTGATGAATGAGAACAAAAGGACTTTGTATGTGTTACTGGGAAGACTGTTTCCCAGTATGGGTTGGATTTTTGTGGTGTGGGGGTTGTTTTTTTTCTTTGTTTTTTCTTGGAGGTTCTTCCCTTCCCAACTAACTCCTGAGATAGAGACCCCATCCTCCAACATCACTTCTTGTTCTTCCTGTAGCTACAAGCTGTCCTTATTTACTTAACCATGGAACAATCCAGTTTAAAGAAACTGTACTGAAAATTGTAAAAGCCTAAAACAATTGAAAAGAATTGTGTTTTAAAATGGCTGTCCAGCTTGCCCCTCCTAAGTACAAAGTTCTGAGTGATCCAGGCAATGAAAATTTGTGTTTTCATATGAAAGATTTGTGTTTTCCTGGTGTAGAATTGAAATTATGCATGTAAGAACATGAAGGTCTTCTACAGAGATACCTTAGCTTTGTCTTCCTCTCCTCATGGAACCTATTCACAAATTTATTGGCTTGACTTTGAAGTGCTCCTCGCAAGGACATACTTTTTCTGCCACAGATCTGCTCAGTATCTAAGATAAAACCTTCCATCAAGCGAGAAAGAGCGACAAACTCATTGGAATTCAGCTTCTCTAGGAAGCCACCCTGTATGCAAAGAAACCCATTGTAAGGAGACATAACACCACAAAAATTCAGAGAAGACAAGAATCAACTAGTCAGCACATCTGAGGGCTAGCAGTATTTCAAAGGCACATTCTTTTATCCTACATGGGACAGAGTAGGGAGACTGCAGTATAAACAGCTGTCTTGTCATAGATTATGCATTCTCTTCATGGAACTTCAAAGGCAACAAGTCAGAATATTAAAAAGAAAAAGAAAAGTACCGAAACTCACGTTACTTTACAACAATGTGACACATTAAAGCTTGGGCTCTGGGCAGTAATTAACATCAAGTGACTGACCATGGAAACAATTACTTAATACCAATTGAGAAAGTGATCTCAGGAGTCTTACTCGTTAAGCCAGTAACTTGTAGTAACATCTCACAGAGGATGAGACTCCACCAGCAGCCTGATCCAAGCTCCTTACCTTTGCTCTTGCCATGAGGAACTTGACTGAACGATCATGGCAGATATCAGAAGCATTATACAACAACTCTTGAATGTTATTTGCCAGCCTGCCCAGTTCCAGTTCAGTCAACTTCATGTCATCGCTGATCCTACAAATGACAGAACCATTTGCTTGAGCATCAATTCATAGAAAACAGCGTTTCTGCTTGCAATTCCAAGGAAGAAAGAGCTTTGCAGCAGCTGTCAGACATAGTCAGTTAATCACCAGAGCCACTCTGTACAGATGGGACCATCTAAACTGCTGTCAATGCCACGTCAGTCCCTGTGACAAGCAAATATGAAACGAAACTGTCCTTATATTTTAATGTCCTAATTACTGTTACTTAAGGAAGAAACCACACAACCATTGCTAATACAATAAATACTGATGTTTATTGACATAAACATCACCTAGCTCCCATTTGAGCATCACAAACGTATGATGGATAAACACAGTATTTTAGTACCAAAGCAGGTGTAAGATCTACCATAAATGCTCTGTGCTCTCATGACTGTAGTTTATCAGCCATCATTCTGCTACCTTCTTACCCTTCAGTTTCCTAAGCCTTTCCTTTTAAAAATAACTTTGTGGCTTGTCCTGTGAAACAAGCACATAAGCACAGCTCTGCCCTTCACCTAACCAGCTAAGATAACAATCTTCTGGTCTCGCCTGGCTGCTAGCACTGACAGCACGAGATGAAGGAGAAAACCTGGGACACAACAGCACATCAACTGGGCTAGCAGTACCCTGATTGTATAATAAATTACCCTTCTCCAAACGTGGAGCAGAGGTACAAAGGAAAACAAAGAATGGGTGAAGCAAGTCCATTTCTGAACAAAATTTCACAATCAGCCTTTGGAATGTTTTTGTTGCTTGAGAACTCCATCTGTGTGGTTTATTTTTAGCTAACCTCTCCAGACTGGCTGGGATCCTGCTCCCTCCTCCTTCCTCTCTCCTCACTCTAACCCCATGAACTCATCTCCACATTGCGTTTTCTTCCCAACATAGGATGAGTGTTGGGACATGCAATAGCCTGAATCCACTTCAGTTGCAACAGATTTAATTCAAATTCCTTGTGATTTGGAGGAGGAAGGTCCCCAACAAAAGTGAACACAGGGATAGACGCTTGAGTACCAACCAGCAGGAGCGAGCAGGCAGCTTGCTGCCTCACCCTGCTGAATGACAGAAGAGGTGGTATTTCAACTCTGCTTCATAAAACTTTATCTAGGCATGCTGGGTTTTGAAGTGGCTCACAGCTGAATCCCACACATTCTTTCAAAAAGGTAGCTGATGACAGCCATAAATAAGAAATGCCCAGAACTTTGTCAAGAATATTACAGCTGTGCAGTCAAGCACACCACGGGGCAGCACTGCCTATGTTACCGAAGTCTTGAGGTGTACAAGTTGACCACGAGCAGCAGATTTTCTCTAGAATTCATCAAGATGCATGCCATGAAATCATCTTTAAAAGAGAATAGAAAAAGTAGCCACAGTAGATGTGTGCAGGGAACTGAGATGCCTCAGTCAACTAAGGCCAAGACAAGCAATTAGTCTTCTTTCATGTAGGGTAGACTTCCATCTCCCCTGCTCTCTACAGAAGCAGGCTCCTTAGCAGAGCTGACAGGAGAAGGGTGTATATATATATGTATATATATATACACCATATGTAGAGAGGTGAAAACAAAGCTAACCAAACAAATTTGAGTTGTTACTGTGGCAGTCTGTAGGGATGACGGTGGTGGAGAGCCACTTCGTTTACCTAGAAAAGCACACTCTTTCAACGTAACTTTTGTAGCACACAACCCCCAGCTCCCAACACCCTGCTCCTGACAGCTGAGGCAGGTACTGCATGTACTCACATCATCTCCACTCCCGGAGTAACAGACGACGTTGGCTCTTTGCTGGACGAAGAGTCTGTAGTGCACTCTGGTTCAGAGACTGAATCACTGCTACAGGGCTCGCTGTTGGGAGAAGTGTTTCTCTGAGAGGTAGTGTCAGCTGCTACAAGTGGGAGGTCCCCCTCGCCGAAGGCATCGCTTATAAACATGCCTTCGTGTGTCAGGTAAGCCACTTCTGTGTCCAAGGGACTGTCTTTCACAGAGTTCTTTTGCAAGGTGTCCTCCAGGTCTCTGGTTCTTTGGTTCTTGTCTAGAACCAAGAGAACCACGCTACGGATAGTATTTAACGTTGCCTAGAATCAAATATAACTTTTATTACAAAAAAAGACCCAAAACCCTGTACCATACGCCTGCACTGGGAGAAGATTTTCTCTTACCCACAAAAATCTGACTAAATCCTGGCTTTATTTTCTACTGTGCAATTAGCATTCAAAGGCAGACCCATCGTCTTTGATGGTAACCTATATCAGATGTTTCTGAGAACAGTGAAAGAAACCTCATTTGGAGCAATCTAACACATACAAAAGTCCTGTCCTAATCCCCAGCAGCCCGAAATGGATGTAATCAGGCTACAAGAGGTATTATCTCCTTCCCAGTGCTCTCTTTGTTAGCACTAATCATTTTTAGCCTGGATGGTGATATTCACATATCCCTCTTTCAATCAAGTTTGAATTCTATAATCAAAAAGAACACCTAAAAACTTCAAATGGAAAGTAACTTCATTCTGTCTCGTGTCTGAACCAGCTACATGAAAATCTTGGCAAATTAAAGCCTTACCTTTATTCTCTTGAGGAAGATAGTAAACTTAGAAAAAATATCCTTCAATAAATCAAACCACTGAGGAAAATTCATCATTCTTATCTGGTCTGCAAGCCTAAAAAAAAAGAGCAGTATTTGGTAAACAGCAAGTATTTATTAATCATGCTGACGACTGGCATATCAAAAACAAAAGCAAGCTCTAAATGGGAACTGTAATTGTAAGGAAAACTGTGCAGACTTATCTAGCAAGACAACAGACATCGCCTGAAAAACTGTCCTGACCAAACACAGTATATGCAAGTGGAATGGAGAAGGAGGCATAGAAAGATAGATCATGCTAGAAAAACAAAAGCCTCACTTAAGCTTTTCTAGGGCATAATGCTCTTTTCCCAGAAATAAGTGTGTGTTACCATAAAGGGGAAGATGAGGAGTTAATAACATTTTTACAAAAATGAGACAACAAGAAAAAACAAAAATACTTTGCAAGTATTGCAACAGCTGTGTTATTAAGTTCATTTTGCTGCACTGCAATGAGATCACTTTTATTAAGGTCAGCTGTTTGTAGCAGAGGGCAGAAAATTCATTCACTGAACATAAGCTAAACTCCGTAACAAAGGGTTAGGATCCAACCTCTGCTTTCTCTTGTGCCTGCTGCCCCTCACCCTTCTGCACACCTCCACAAAGAGCCTGGCTCTGTCTCCACCTTTGCCCTATCTCTCCCATGGTGCAGCTGCAGGCACCTCACCCCTCAGCTTCCCACTCCCCAGGATTGCCCAGCTCTTTCAGCCATTAAATCTCAATGCCTTTCTTGCACTGGGGAGTCCGAAGCTGAGCACGAGAACAAGATGCAGCCTCAAAACAGAGAAGGATTATTTTCCTCGACTTGCTAGCTATGCTAATACAGCCCAAGCTGCAGCTACAAGGACACTCCATATCCACGGCTGATCTTTCACCTACCAGAAGCCCCAAGTCCTGCCATACAAAGCTGCCCCCCGTCAGCTGGCCTCTGCCTCTCATCTTGCAAGGGGCTGCCCCCTCCTGGCTGCAGGACACGGCGTTTGCCTCCGCTGGGCTTTGTGAGGTTCCTCCTGCCGGCCATTTCTTACCTGCTGGCACTGTCTGATCTCTGCCCAGGTAGCTCTGTTCTCATTCACATGCAATGTACTGAAACTACCAACACATTTTAACACAAACAGGGAACACCTTCACACAGTTAAGAATTGTATGCCTAGGCACAGTCGTTCAGGCTGCATGCAGGGAGATTCAGAGAGAATTTCAATGTTTATTTCAAAAGCAAGTTACATTTAAAGGAATGATTTCTAACATTAGAGACTGAATGAGAAGAGGAACATATGCAGTTTTTCCAAAGAGGTGGACAGGAGCAGAGGCTTAAGGTGAAACAAAAGAGAATCCTTGATTATATGGAAATTGATACAAAATTAGAATGGGTAATTTCTGTGTGCTAAAAGCATCCATCTCCTATCCCCCACCCACCATTAAAGAAAAACAACATAACTAGCTGTATACTTACTTAACAACCACTTCTGTATCTATTTCTTCTATCTGCGATACCGTATTAACCACACACTGTCAAATTTAAAGGGGAAAAACAACAACAAAAAAAGATCTTAGCTTCTTTCTAACTGCTGCTGTGTTTCATAGCATGCACAGTAATCCTCATATTAAATAAGGAAAAAGAAAAACAAAGCAAAGGCATATTTGTATCATTTGATAACTTTTTTTTCTCTAAGGAATAAAACCAAACCAAACAAACAACCCCCCCCCCAAGACAGCTGGCTGCAAAATACCAGGGGTCTCTATTCCTAGATTTCTTCATGCATACTGCTCCACTGCAGCCTTCCCTCAAAGGACTCTGAGATACCACTGTCAGCCAGTGCATATGGAACTGGCCAGCTTCTTCAGGTCTCCAGAATAATGGATTTTTGCTCCAAATGCATCTTTTGTCTTACAGTGATTTGTTTACCCATCTCATTTCGCACTACTCTCTGTTGTGCCCATGGTATAGACTGACTCCATTTAGAGTGCAGCAGGGTTTTTCCTCCAGGCATCAGTCAATAACCTGATGAAAGGAGTCAGCAGCCATGGACTCATCTTGCCTTCAAGTGAACAGAGCCCGAGTGGTGACTGAGTGCTGGCAGCCATCTCAAGCTACATGGATTTACTTGCATTTTGAATAATGGTGCTCAGTACAGAAGCTTCTTACAAACACACTTTGCTCTTGAACTAAGCAGTGTGCTCAGTGCTTACAAACCTCTGCTCTTCCACCTGTCTGGCAACAAGGAGCTACTGAAGTACTGACCAAAACAGGCCAGCAATGCGCTTTAACAGCAAATGCATTTGGGACACAGGAGGGAAATGGCTTCTTCTGTTACGGAAAAATATCTTTGTAAGTTCAGACTAGATGATCTCCAGAGGTTCCCCTCCCAACACCTATCATTCTGTGACAACAGGACTCTGATCCTGTCCGCTTTTCTTATTTAACAGGAACTTACACTGGAAATTGGAAATCCCTTCCAGTACTTGAAGGGAGCATATAAACAAGAGAGGGAACGACTATTTACATGGGCTGACAGTGATGGGACAAGGGGGAATGGTTTTAAACTGAGACAGGGGAGGTTCAGGTTAGATATTAAGAGGAAGTTTTTCACACAGAGGGTGGTGATGCAATGGAACAGGCTGCCCAAGGAGGCTGTGGATGCCCCATCCCTGGAGGCATTCAAGGCCAGGCTGGACGTGGCTCGGGGCAGCCTGGTCTGCTGGTTGGCGACCCTGCACACAGCAGGGGGTTGGAACTAGATATCATTGTGGTCCTTTTCAACCCAGGCCATTCTGTGATTCTATGCTGAAATTGATTAAACTTGGGTCTATTATTGAGCAGAGGTGTCGCCTGAGAAATCACAACATAAAGGACAAATATTTCTAGAAGACTGGGAAAAACACTTCATGATTGTAAGCAAGCTAGAAAACAGTGTTACTTGTCTGTTACCTGACTAAGCAGAACTCAAGGGAAAAAAAGTCTCCTCGTGACTTTTGATATAGGTAAGTGAAAAAACAATGGAGACTGATGCACAGACAACAGCTTTATCCTGGTCTTACTCATTCATGCACATTGTGCTTTTAGGCCCAGAACAGCCGTGCACAGAAGGGGCAGGCCCTTATTTGTGGGGCTTATGACAAACTGTAGCATTTGGGAAAGCTGTGTGCTAAAAGATAAAACAAATAAAGCTGAAGTCAGTGAATTCAGAACAGTGGTAATCATACAGAGAAAGCTGTGATCTGCCATTCTTGGGCTGCCTACTCCCTGCAGAAAGTCTTCTCTGCAAACAGACCTGTGTGCTTCAGGAAGCCCTTAGTGCCTGCAGGCTCCCTAAACGTGAGACCATCAGCCAGCAAAAAACTTCAGAGCAGTCCTTACCCACTTCAACACACAAACATTTTTAAGAGGTCGAGGCAACCTTGTCAGATAAGTCAAAAACTTTGGGCTTACCTGTTTTATTATATTCTTTGCAGTAATAATCATTTCATCTCCATATATTTCATAAAAATTTAGCTTCCTTTGCTTTAAAAGTCCAAATACTAGTGATACAAGTCTCTCCTGTCAAGAAAAAGAAATACACTAAAAATATCAAGGGGAGAACAAGAAACTGTGCAGTAATAAGATAGAGTTCATGAATCAAACACATGGAGGACAGAATTTACATCAGTCCAGTGCCTCCAGACTAACGCCACGACTGAACAGTTCTAAGCTTCCTGTGGTAATAACAGCTAAAGGAGTTCCTCCCAGTCTCTTTCATTCCCGTTGTGCTCATACCAATGTTTGTAAGCACAATTGGATTTCCTAAGCTTAACATTTCCTTGCGCAGAGCAAGAATGGCACTGCAGACAACTGCACCAGCACAAGTGAGACGTGACACACTGCTGCATGGAGGTGGGAAGAAATGGTAGGGCAGAAATGGGAGCATTTCAACACAACTGCCATGCACCACATGTCACAAAATCCACCCGTTATACAGGACTAAACAGTTCATGGGAGCTAGCAATTACTGCAGAACAGTGCAAGCACTCCAAAGCCATTACAATAGCTTCATTTTCAAGATCTTCAAATGAAGCATGCATTCGGGGCAGTCATATGCTTGATATAAGCACCCAAGAGTGCACAGAAAGGCAGAAGAACAGCACACACAACCCTCACCACAAAAAAGTGAATTTTTATGGCCAAGCAGCTATAAGGGTCCACATTCTTTTCCACCTGTGTGTTGAAGTTCATCAAGTGCCCAGAAACTTAATATACATTTAAAACAGAAGCAATCAGATTTAAAAAATAAAGTAGTACTGGATCATGTTTCCATATGGTTAGTTACAATTATTTAATTAGACCGAGTACAGAAAGGTGTGGGGGGAATTTAGATGAGAAATTACATGAAATCGCAATGTTGCTACTGAATCAATTAGTCGGTGCTAATTAAGGGTGTTGCAGATGCAGACATACTCATCAGACAGTTTATTTCAATAAGAGACATACCTCTTCTAGAATTTGGCAATCATCTTCTAGGGGTCTATTTAAATCATTGCGAGCGTACGTTGAAAACTCTGCAATCATCATTTTATCTATCAGCTTTTCCAGTTCACAGAGCTGTGAGCCAAGGTGCCTAAGGAAAACAGCCATTGAGATGTAAGCTAAATAATCAACCTGAAAATGAATCATTAGTTCACAGTTGAAGAAAATAACCACGCAGCAGGTAATTTCCATGCAATCATCAATGCTAGCTTAATGGGAGGCGTGAGTCTTCTGGTTCTTAGAGCAGCTGTAACCATGCATTTTTCAGAGG
Source organism: Lagopus leucura (assembly GCF_019238085.1). Taxonomy (NCBI): domain Eukaryota; kingdom Metazoa; phylum Chordata; class Aves; order Galliformes; family Phasianidae; genus Lagopus; species Lagopus leucura. The sequence goes on from NW_024962252.1 coordinate 95,120,259, forward strand.
CAACATCACCCTGCAGTAAAAACACACAGACCTGAATATTAATGGAAGGTTAAAAATGGAAGCCAGACTTCTTTGGAAGGTGCTGAGTGCCCTCTCTTCCCAGTGAAATGAAGCAGAACCAAGAATATCCCATGTTTGTCTGTACCTAGTGCATCAGGTTCTTCCATTTCAGGTATTCAAACTTCTGATACGGTCACAGGAGATTTACTCCATGTGGCCAAGATACAGGGATAGCTTTACATGACAGAATGGCTGTCAGAAACACAGGTGAATTTTCAAATTTGCCACTTTGATATCATTCTAAATTAAGTTTTCCCCCCGCATATTACAGATTTTAAACCGCATTTTGCAAACTGCTTGCATACGAAGCCACAAGGCAGCTCCTCACATCAGAAACGTTGAAGTTGAGCAGCAAGAGAGACTTGCAGTAAAATTCAGAGTTGGAACCTCAGAGGTGCCAAACACTCGTGGCTTTCCAGGTTCAACTGATAGCTACAGTCACTAAGTGTCCGTAGAAACCAGGCTGCTTAAAATAAGCATTTTTTCCAATGAGAATGAAGAGAAGCTGCAGTGTTTTAGATAAACCCAGCTACAATGCAGGGAATTCCTGACTTTACAGAGGCAGGTTGAAGCTGCATTGCTCACTGACGTTACTTTACTGCTGGCTTTTAGGTAAGCATAAAGATGCTCTTTGGTAAATTATATGTCTAACTGTGATTAATGCCATTAAAACCCAATGGCATAACCTCAGAGGCATGGAAACATTCAATGAGAGTTGAACAGTTACAGCTGGACTACAATCTGTGGACAACAGGCTGGCCATGAGCCAGCAGTGTGCCCTTGTGGCCAAGAAGGCCAATAGTATAATGTGGTCAGCAGGGTGAGAGAGGCGATTCCCTCCCTCTGCTCTGCCCCAAGGTCACATATAGAATACTGTGTCCACTTCTGAGCTCCCCAGCTCAAAAAAGACAGGGATCACCTAGAAGGAGTGCAGCAGAGGGCCACAAAGATGATACAGGGCCTGGAGCATCTCCTGCATGAAGAAAGGCTGAGACACCTGAGGCTGTTCAGCCTGGGGAAAAGAAGACTGAGAGGGGATCTGACTAATGATTACACATACCTAAAGGGAGGAGGGAGGCAAATGGATAAGGCCAGGCCCTTCTCACTGGTGTGCAGAGATAGGACAAGGAGCAATGACCTAAAACTTGAACATAGGAAGTTCCGTACAAACATGTGAAGGAAGTTGCTCATGACGAGGGTGATGGAGCACTGGAACAGGCTGCCCAGAGAGATTGTGGAGTCTCCTCTGGAAATACTCAAGACCTACCTGGATGCCTACCTGTGCAACCTATTGTAGGGAACTGCTTTAGCAATATGACTCAGTTTAAAGACATCCACCTTTTCATTGCAAGTTATTTCTCCAGCTGTGCAATACACAGAGGCCACCGTAAGACGTGGGAGCAACCACGCTGAGGCTGTTAGATACAACACTGCATCTCTGGTGGGGGTGAGTAGTGAAGTTACTTACCTTTCTGAATAGCTACCAGCCAAGGCAAAGGGGACATTTCCAACTCACATTGCTACTTTCTGAATATATATATATGTATATTTTTTAACCTCTACCAAACCAACCAAGTAGGCACTGTTCACAGAAATCCCTTTTTACAAGCCTGCAAATATGCTCCACATCCGACTATGATTTCATAACAACAGCATAGTCTTGGAGCACCAAGTATACTCTGCTGACACTGCACATAACTCAGGTTACTCAATTGCAAAACAAAACGAATTCTGATTGAGGTTACAAGTTAGCAGAAGTACACTCAGTATCAGCAATGTAAGTACAAACATGACTCAACTGGATTCATTAGCCTTTAAAAAATAGTTTTGTTTTGGGTTTTTTTTGCCAGATTATTTTTTCTGAGTTCTCTTCTACTTAAAATTTGGTTCTTTTTCTGAACCAGCCAGAATGACTGCTACAAGAGGTGCTCATCAGCACAGAATATCCATGGTACGGTTGTGGAGCAATAACCATGTTTTTATTACAAAACTAGAACCCTGGATTGCAGGAACCATGCGACCTCAAAACGAAATTAAACAGTAACTCAGCTAAGCAGACAGCTCCCCAGCTCGCCAATACAATTCTTAGAGCCTATTTAACATACTCCTGCCAACATCACAGTGGTTGCTTTGTATGTGACACTTTTGCAGCACACACAGCAGTTGTGGTCACTAACTTTGCATCCACTAAAAGGATTCTGATGTACTGCTACTCCTGCACATCACAGGTGACCCTGCCCACTGCAGCACTACCTCCCATGTGGAGCTCTAAGTATCCAAACACAGGTGAAAAAGCTATAGCAACAGAAGTTCAAGCCTCAGCTTTTCACTGCTTCTTCCCATCCCAGCTTTAGCAGCTCACAGAACTGGATTTCTCAGCAGGATGAAGCAAGAGGGAGCACCCTCTGGCCACTGTAAATACAGCTTTTCCCAAGAGCAGACGCTGCTGAACACATCCTATCTAACAAGCTGTCATCCAACCACTTTTTGAGCCATGAGGTTTGATAGCATTGCACTGGCTTTTGCTTGCAAAGCTCCCTCCAGCACAAGGGCAGGCTGAAGGTTAGGACCCACTCAGCCCCTGATACTTGAACATTCCTACCAGCATGTGTCAAGATCTGTCAGTCAACACAGGGATGAGGAATGCAGCTGTGCAGTAAGAGCTGGGGTGCTGTGGCATTAGGACTGCAGATCACAGCTTGGAAACCATCTCTCAGCTGTGAGCTACAAACCCTGCAAAATGAAAGTTCAGTCCCTGCTTGGGTGCTCATCCCTGTGCTCCTAAACCACCTGGAGACAAGAAAGGAGTATAAAGCATCTTAGTACTCAGTACCAAAACAAAATGCATCCAGCACATGCATTAGTCACGCTACTTATGCTATAGTCATATTTTATACTGTGTCCTATGAAAATAAAGAAACATGTATATCTTCCCCCTTCAGCCAGCAGAAGACAGAACACATTCAAGCTCTGCTCACATTTCAGTCAAGTCCTTGATGGTTACCTACCGGAAACTGTGAATGCCTTGAAGTTCCTGCTGCAACACCTCCTGCGTTGTTGCTATCAAGTCCAAAGCTCCAACAAACTCAGAAGTAGACAGTAGCAACTGTACTGTGGGCTGTGTTTGGTGTACAGTAGCCATTAACTTCAGTTTATTGTATGCTTTTATACAATTATTTCTGGTGAGCGTCAGTCTTAAAACTCGAAGAGAGCCTTCACACATTACTTTATCAATTTTGGAGATTTTCTCTCTAAGTAATTTTACAGCCTGGGAGGTTTTCCTGAGGTAGTCCTGTAACTCATGCTGAGAGGTCATCGCATGAAAAAATGCTTCAGAGCGCAGAGAAATCTGATGAGCAATATTGACTTCCACAATGTCCAGATAATGGCTCAGCTGGAAAGAGGATGGAAGGGGAAATCAAAAGGCACTGTTATGGCATGACATGTTCATCACCATGCAAAATTATACATTAAGAGTACTGCTGAAATGTTTTATTGCATCATGGAAATGTTGCTAGCAATCAAAAATGCTACAGTATTCCATTAACCCTTTGTCAGAGTAGCAAGAAAATAACCACCCGGTATGGCTTGTTCACTTCTTTCTACATGAGCTCAAAATCACTTTGGGAAGGCTGACCTGATGCATATCCTGCTTGAAAACGACAAGGCAAATAGTTTTAAAATACCCAAGCTTTTGTACTGCATGGTCTGCACTCTGGCACCATTACAACACAGCCATTAACCTTGAGATGGGCTCTCAGTACTAGCGTGCAAGTAAGAACAGCACACGTGTGCAAATATGCTATGTACTGAGAGGCATTTGAGTTGATAAAGATGCAGCATGACTGTGTTTGATGGAATTACTTTGGAATGGCTCTGTTCAGATAATAGGTTGTAGCATCATCTTTGCAGAAAAATCCTCAGGAGATCTCTGGCTGCAGTTGCTTTTTGACAACCAGCTTGAGCTGCTGTTAAAGTCACTTCATGTGCCATGGCACTATGGGATTCCCAGAGACAAAATAGGCCTATGTGTTTGGAACCTGAGATTCAAAACCTTCATGTTGAACAAATGCAAATGCATTATGCTACCAGACCAATGGGTTGGCCTGATTATCTGAGCTGTAAAAGCTCTGCGTTCTGGCTCATGCTGAATATGCAAACTTAAAGGACTTAGGTATTAGAATGCTCATCTGAATGCTAATACTCAAATGATCCGATTTCTAAGAGGTGCCAAGCACTCAAACCTCATGCTGGATTCCAAAACGCCTATCCAGAGATGGAAAAAAGAAAGTCAGTTACACAGATACTTTCATCCCGCATACTTATAACTGGAGATTTATGCAGTGTGCAAACTCATCTTTTTTGTAATATATTTAAAGCAAAAACATCCTCCACCAATCAGCTGTGACACATCTAGTCCATAGGAGAAGCTGAGATGGACTGTGACGAAAGGATCAGGGAAAGGTTTATTATGATAATTTATATATATGATTTTTGCAGCCAGATGCCCAAGGCCTCTTCACTATGCCAAGTATTGCAGAACAAACAGAATAAAAATGACAACACCTGCCTCGAAGAGCTTACAGTCCCGATGTAGGGCAAGAAATAGAATGAGACAGACTAAAGACAGACTAAATTTTCAGAGGGAAACTGTTCAAGTACATAAGCAGTAAGAGCCTAACTATGCGTGTTTATAGCAGGTTTTTCCAAAACCTGTTGCAAAATAGCACTGGGATCTAAAGTGAAAATTAGTGCAGCAGGATAATTATCTACCTATCTGACTGATGCAAGCAAACTTGAGGCAGTTCAGAGCCTTTAAAAAGCAAAAACAAGAAGTGTGGGCCCACTAAGTAATGTAATATGGTTTCATGCATGTGGTTTGGAAGGCAAAGGACTTTTTATGCTATTTAGGTACTTTTTATCATCTCTCTAAAAAAGCATGACTCACAGCTATCTACAGCCCTATCCCTGCCCTGCTGCAGCAACAGGGGCTCTGGGTCTCCTTCACTCCAAGTGCTGCTGAGCATCCATCCTGCTGCTGCCAGCCCCGCACCCAGGCACTCCCCAAGTTTCAAGCTAGCGCCAGACACAGCTTTTTCATCTTTGCACAGCAAGTGCCACGAGCAACTACAAAGTAGCAATCCCGGGGGTAACCTTTCAGTATCGTGGACATACAAGGAAGAAGCAAGCTACCTTGTAGCAGAGCCTGCCTGGTTCCTCCTGACACGGAGGGAAAGCAGGAAGAACAACTCCTGGAGATTTGCAAACATCTTCCAAAGGATTTTGTATTATTTCTTCCCTAAGGCGCCTCTCTTGTTTCTTCTTTTTTCTTAATTTATTTTTCATTTTTTTTAATCTAACTCCCAGAAGCTTTAGCAAATTAAACAGGAAGGAAAATCTAAGTTACAGCACAACCCAAAATTATGTTCATTTCCTATAGCTATTTATTTTCTACTCTGACTACATAACCTAACGTCAAAAAAGCATAAGACAGGACTTATGCTTGAGTGAAGCAACTCTGCTTCCCTGCTCACCAACACACCAAAGTTCTTTGTAAAACGCAAAAATGGATCAGTACAGATGACTTGATAGCAAAAGGTAAGAGAAAACTCCTGACGTATAAAAGATCTGGATTTTGGATTTCTTTTAACATAGAGACCTTGAATTTGAAGTTTTCTTGAGATGCAAGAAAGCAGTAGTCTTAACACGTGTTCTAAAGCCTCTGCTGCTGCCTTCTCATGGAATTGCTCTTACTTCTTAACAGCTCCATGTTTTTGAAGTTGTCAACGCATACCCGCTTCCTCAAAGAGGCAATTAATGTGCTATATGCAGATTTTTTGCCAAGTTTTTACAGATACATTTATTTAGAAGGGAAAGGAGCCCTCCCCAAATAAGATACTTCCTGCATTGTTTACTAATAATCTGTAACATTTCAATATTTGAAGGGAGCATATAAACAGGAGGGGGAACAACTGCTTACAAGGGTAGATAGTGATAGGATGAGGGGGAATGGTTTTAAACTGAGACAGGGGAGGTTCAGGTTAGATATTAGGAGGAAGATTTTCACACAGAGGGTGGTGATGCACTGGAACAGGCTGCCCAAGGAGGCTGTGGATGCCCCATCCCTGGAGGCATTCAAGGCCAGGCTGGATGTGGCTCGGGGCAGCCTGGGCTGCTGGTTGGTGACCCTGCACATAGCAGGGGGTTGAAACTAGATGACCTTAGAGGCCCTTTTCAACCCAGGCCATTCTATCATTCTGTGATAAAACTTAAGTTACAAAAGTCCACGCACTAACATCTCAACAACAAGCACAGGACAGCAGCAGTGGACTGGACTGCTAATAGTTTCTTTGTAGTGACAGCTAGGGAGAATAACAACACATCGTATCAGATCCTTACCTTTTCTTGAAGTAACTTGGAGGAAGCTGCATCACGATTTCCTTTTCCACCAGCAGTACTAAAATGAGACCATGGTAAAACGGCATTAAACGTTAAGGAATCTTCCAAGGCAAAATCTGGTTTCATAAAAATCTGAAACAGAGAAATAGAAGAAATAAATGCATCTCTCTTATCCGTACGTACTCCTTTCCAGTTTAACAGACATCCTGGTTCACAAAACGAACAGTGACCTTATTTGTTCATTTTTCAAAAGTCAAATTTTCTTTTATCAACTCAGACAAATTAGTTCTAGACCTTATAACTGATTTACTTCATACTTCAAAAGCTTGTACGATCTGACAAAGCATCATCTTCCTAGAATCTGAAGGAAGCTCCAAAACGACCTGTGTTATCAAGCACCCAAGATGATCAAATATCCTGAGCATGAAAGCATAGGTAACACTAAATTGCACATGTATCCCTAAAGGAGCAGTGCAAATATTCCTCAATAGCAGAGGCATCTTACTGCTGATATTCATGGAGCCTTAGTTTCCAGCAGACCAAAGATGCAGCCAGCTGCCCACATGCACCAAGTGCTGCTTGGGAAGGAACAGAGCCTGAAGCCCATCTCCTTTAGCACAGTACAACAAATGTACTGGTCTCTGAAAGGCTTGGTCGTGTTATTTTCACTTAACAAAACTACCACAGAGCTGGGGCACCCAGCTGGACAGCACTATCCCTTTCTCTGTTTATGAAGTGTAATTTTAATAGATTCAACACAGGCTATAGCATCCCACTATACTCAAACATTTTTGCTTATGGGACTTCAAACAATGCAGTGATTGCTGCTCAGCTGCATTCATAATCAGCATAATCATTCATAATCACAGAGGTGCTTTACTTGAGGATTAGAGGAGTGAAATCGACTGCTAATTTGTACACACTATGTAGTACCCAAAATTCTGCCAAGCCCTTCGGTTTCCCTTTCCTCCTGAAACACAGGATGGCTAATTTTGCCTAGCTCTAAACTTTTAACTATGAAAAGATTTTTTAAAATGGCACGTGTATCCTAAAATCATGGGAATCTATCTCAGGATTAAGATCAAGGAAACAAAACAAAGACAATAAGCAAAACAAACAGACTGTTCTTAATTTTGGTAAATTCTAAGTTCTAGAGATCCTCTCACTTCAATTAATTTGGACAAGTTTTCCACATACAAGAGATTACATTCATGTATTCAAGACTCTATGAGAAATTCTTATAAAAGCTTAGAGTTCAGAAAAACCATACCTTAGGTACTTGTTCCAGATCTGTCCTGGATTTATCTAAAATTAAGCAAAACACAAGTAGTCACTCATGAGCAAAGAACTGAAAACAATTCCTTGAACGCTATTAAATACTACAAGGAATTTTTCAGAACAAAAATGCCACACTCCTCACAGCGAGTAGACAGGTGACAGGGCCAGAAATTGAAACACTAGAGGCTCTGGCTGAATGTGAAAACATTTTTCACCAGGACAGTGAAGCAGGCTGTCCAGAGGCACTGCACACTCTCCATCCTTGAAGGTTTTAACAGCCTGACTGGGTAAAGCCCTGAGCAGCCTGGTCTGCCCACACAGCTGAAGTTGCATTAAGACAGCATTTGCACCAGTGCCCCTTCTAACCTGAATTATTCTGACTCTTTCAAGCATCCTGCTGTGTTTTGCAGTTTAGGTCTCGTGGTTAGAGTGTTCAAAGGTGTTCCTACTTGGCTGCTTTGGCAGTGAAAACATTAGTAGTACAAAGCAGTCTACTTTGGACCTCACATTCCATCATGCAGCGTTCAATCAGCTGCAAAGAGCCAGTAAAAGCCCATCTAACATTACCCCCATTTTGGTGATCCAAATCAAAGCTGCTCATAGAATGATTTGTGCACAGCACTAGGAGTGTGGATGCATAACAGCTGGCCAGAAGGATGAATAAGAGCTCAGGACTAAGTCTCAAGCACACCGAGCACATAGCACAGAAGCAGCCTTCTCTCTGAGGTAAGCTCCACTGAGCCTCGCATGGGATGAGCTAGTTGAGCTGGGAGAACGAGTACATTGCAGTGTAAAGTGAAGAATTTTAAAGCAATAGTGTCCATCTATCTTTGAGAAGTGTGGCAAACACCACATCAGCATTATCCCCCACATTTCCCTCACCTCTTTGTCACCTTACAGATATTGAAATACAGACCAACTCTTACACAACTAAAAGGCCTGGTCTTGTGGGCTGGAGTTAGGGGAAAACAGGCAATGCCAAAAAAAGAAACTACAACATCCAGAGCTTCAGATTACCTAATGATGCTTCAGTGAGGAATTGCCCATTTACACAAACCAGGAGCTCCCAGTTACTTTGGTGACAGAGTCATTTTCTTTCTCAAAACAAAAAACTCTTTCAAAATGAATTAAGCTAAGCCTGAAGAAGGAAATTCTATTTTACAGTATGTGCCACAAACAGACTGAGTCAGGGACAGCTGCTTCAAAAGAATGAGCCCAGAGAAACTCTACAGAAGGGTATCTTTATGCATGGAAAAGGAGGAAGAAAACTGATTGGAAGAACACCTTAATGAAGAGTAAACGTTTTTTGCTTTTTGCTGCATGACCCATGGATCATTTATACAGATGAGCCTGATCAAACAGTGATTGACAGATGAACCTTATGTTAACATTTTTGAGAAAACAGTTCAAAAGAAATTAAACGTTACAAACTTGCTACAGGTTACATTTTTTTTCCCTTTGTTTCTCTCCTTCCTTTAGCATTTATTAGCTGAACTATTTCTGAAAAGTTCAGAAATTCCACTTTGCTACAACTGCAGACACCAAAAAGCACTTTGCTAAAAGTGATCAGAGAAACACCTCTGCAGAGAAGCCCCTTCAGGTCCTGGTGGCCAACGAACTGACCGTGAGCCAGCAGTGCACCCTTGTGGCCAAGCATCCTGGGTTCCATTAGGAAGAACACTGCCTGCAGGCTGAGGGAAAGCAATCCTCCCTCTAAGCAGCACGGTGAGACAACATCTGGAACACCATGGCCAGTTCTGTGCTGCCCACTAGAAGATATGAACACACTGGCCTGTCATTGAACCCACTGCATAAAGTTGGAAGAGGGACCAGGGTGTATTCTGCATGAGGAGAGGCTCAGAGAGCTCAAACTGCTTAGCCTGGAAAAGCTCTTAGTAATGTTTATAAGTATCTGATGGACAGCTGTAAAGAAGTCAGACTCTTCATACGCCCAGTGATAAGACAAGAGGCAAAAAATACAAACTGAAACATGAAACATTTCATCTTTTACTCTGAGGGTGGCCAAACACTGAAAAAGACTGCCCAGCATGGTTACATAGCCTCCATCTGTAGAGATAATTAAAACCAAACTGGACAGAATACAAGGCAGCTGCCTTCAGTGACCCTGCTTGAGCAGGGGGTTTGGACCAGAGCATCCTCAGGCATGACTTCCCATCTCAGCCATTCTGGGATCCTCAAGGCAGACAAGCTGGGCTGGCCCGTTGCTGCTGCTCTTCTTTGCAAAGAAATTTGATGCAATGGTTTCAGCTGATCTTAAACAAAAGAAAGTCAAAAATACTGCCAAGGACTAATGACCTGCCAAGAAAGAAATTATGAGCAGGTCTCACAAGCATTTCGACCTATCAAATATCAGCAGCCATCATGAATGAGCCTGGTCAATTATGGCTGGGTTTTCAATTATTGTTACAAAGCAATCACCAGCAGCTATTTTTGCACATGAAGCCTACGAGCAAGTGAAGGAAATAATCAGTGTGTTACAGAATTCATGAAAGAAATGACTTTTTAATGATTAAAAGAAGGCTCTGACTGTACCATAGGTGTGTAATAGAGTCCTGTCGAAGGTATCTTTAGAAGGACAAATATTCTTGCATCTTTCATGAACTTTCTCTCTCTGTAAAACAGAAAATACATTAAAAGAATTACTCTAAGAAGTTAAAAAAAATACTTCTTCTCTGAAACAGAACATTTTCAGGGAAATACAGTGCATTCTGCTAAATAATTCTGAAAGTTGTGCAGTAGTGTTTCTTTCCCTCTTAAAAACTCAGATGATGTTTGTCAGGTGAAAGGACTGAAAAGTTCAACCTGTGATACTGAAAAGCCACAACAGCCTCTCTATGTAAGGAGATAAAACAATAGATCAATGTAATGACAACACTCATCTGCTGTCTGATCTAGACATCACACTAACACACAATAAATGCTTTTGCATTGCTAGTTCACCCAGCTGAAGCCAAATATCTTGGTTTGTCATGCTGAGCTTCAAATTTTATCTACAGGTACAATCAACACTGGTGACCACAGCAATTAGAAATTGCACTTCTGAAGACCACCAGTGTTAGCTGGATCTCTGCTAGAAGCTAGGTCATGCTTCAGTTCCCTCTTCCCAAAACCTTCTTTGCTTTGCAGTCACTGCATTCATTACACGTTAATTTTAACAGATGAGCTGTTAAGTATTTTAGGTGTTGAATGTGTGAACAAATGGCACTAAAGACAATTCTCTTTCACATACTGCAACTACTATTTACACAGCTAACACCTCCTGTAACTCATTCTCTAACAGCAGAAAATTAAGAAAAAGCTACAAACCAAGGAAGCAGAAAACAGTGGGAGACTTCTGTATGTTCTTTCAGCTCAGGAAAGAAATAAAGAAAAAGAATGTTACTACATACTTACTGACACCTGTATTTTAAAGAGTTTTTAGAAGTCTCCTACTGGCCCTGGCATCCTTAGATGTAGCTTAAAATTTCCTGTTACAAAAGAAATCATCAAGATAATAGTTTAACAGGTTCATGTATGAATTTTTACATTGGAGATTCTTAAAAAAAATAATAATAATTCTTGCAGCACGTAGTTATGCTCTAGATTTGATTCAAAGGTCTGAAAATGTTGAGCTGTAAAGCTCACACACAAAAGAATCCCTACAGAAAAAGGATTAATAATCAGAAAGAACTGACATAACTGTAAGCCCTGGCACAGAGTACAGCATTCAGAAATACAAAAGAAAAAACACGGCATTGTCTAGAGAGAATTCAGACATTTCTCACTCTAAGAATAATGAGATAAAACAAGAAACACCTGATGGAAAGTCAACAAGCACTGGAGAACAAATTAATCATCAGCTAACTGTATGATGCACTACTAACAGGGACAATCTCTAATCAGGAGGGGGTTCTCACATCTCTTTCTAGTACTACATGCATCTGACTTTGGGTTCTTACCGGAGCGATTTCCTGTTGGTATAATGCAAAATGTTCCTTGGTGATCTGTGGGAGGTAGAATGAAGGCGTGACTTCAGTGTCCACAAAGTCCACTCCCCATGTTTTTGTAAAGAAATCAGATTCCCTTTTTGCTAACCTAGGATCATTTAGTGCTGCTGGGAGATTGACTTTGGAATGATAAATAGTCCATCTGTGCTGATCCGCAACTAGAGACGGGCTGTCACATAAACTACTGGCATCTCCTGCAGCACAAAAGACAAGACAGTTCGTTAAGCTGAGAAACTGAAAGCCATAGTTTTTGTTAAAATGTGGTTCCTAAGCAAACTGTGTTCTAACAGTTACACAATGGATCAGAATTACCTACACAAAAGACACATTACATCTCCATTTCTCCCAGCACTGAGATATTTCTTCCATCAGATTAATCAGTACAAGTTTTGAACACAATAACAAACCCACACCACCAGCTCAACACCGTTAAGTTACACCAAACAGACAGGAATCTAATCACTTAAGACAATTTTTTCCACTATCTCAACTGATTACTTGATCAGAAATAGTTCAAATCCATTTGAATTATATTCTGCAATTCTTAAGATCCCATCCTAGCTTGGTATAACACAGCAGCTATAACTTTGGTTGGTGTTATGACACTGCTAGGGACTTATTACAGAGGTACAGACAGGTTTGTCTTTTGCTTCCCACTGCAAGAGGGCTCTGTGTATTCCCAAGAAGTAAAGCAGCTGGGCTGCAAGCACGCTGGGTAGGTCTGCTACAGGCTCCCACAGAATATACCTTCTTTTGGCATGTGGTACAGTACAGTGTATGATCACCCTCAAAAGATCCTACATATCGTGTGGAGATCTAATTAGAAGCTGCAAGTGGGAAGGCTCTTCCATTGCTCCAAAGGGAGCCGGGTGGTATACAGCAGAATGATGGCATACTTTGAAATAAGACCAGAGCTTATTACGCTACACCCAGAATACAGCAATATTTGACTGAAGAATTGAAAGGGGATTTCTGAGTTCACAAATTTAATCGCATTTTCACTGTCTTTGCCCACCAACGTTACCTGTAGGCTCCTTGGGACACACATCAGGCAGTGACTGCACGGGCTGGAAGCGTTTTGCAACATCCTTTTCCTTTTTAAAGAAAGCATCGCTGCTGTTTGGCTGAGGCACTGGTGAAGAACTGTGGCTTGATGCCATTGCATAAAATCACCACTTGATAAAAGCTAAATGAGAAACAATAAACATCCAGGCTTCAATGAAGTTACATAGAAAAACATTTTAAAGACAAAACCAGAAGGCAGAACGCAACTTCACAGCCCGTTTCCTCCCCTGCCCTCAGGAATGAAGGTTAATTCAATAAATGCAGACACAATAAATGTTAACAGCAACAGCAGCAGAAATCTTTCAGGCACTTCGGCCTTCCCGTTGCCAGAACTACTGCAGTTCCAGCACACACTCTCAGGGTACATCTCCCTGGGAGATAGCAGGGAGCTTGAGTAAACAGCCCAGCCTTGTATGTGGGCACGGAGCTGCTGCCTGCACCTGTCATCCTGCAGCTGCTCCATGCTGACTCAGTAGCCAACTGCAGAACTACTGCAGGTGTGCGAGCTCACCAAAACCTCCCCATCATGCACAGCTCAGAGGCACTGATCCGAAACCTCCCCTCTCAAGGGAAATAAACACATCTTGCAAGATCTTGGTATTTAACTACCAACTTCTAACAGCATCACTTACACTGCAGCAAAACTCTTTTGGAAAAAAAAAATAATTCCTCTTTCTAAACTAGGCTGGAAGCATCCTGCAAAACAATTCTAAGGTTGAGCTAAGATACACAGCGCTAGGAGAGCACCCAATGAGCAGGAGCACAAAGCAACAAGCACTGCAGCAGGAATGCTGGTCAGGCATCCGGCCATCTGCACTTATAGCAGATAGAATCATAGAATGGCCTGGGCTGAAAAGGACCACAATGATCATCTAGTTTGAATCCTCTGCTATGTGCAGGGTCACCAACCACCAGACCAGGCTGCCCAAAGCCACATCCAGCCTGGCCTTGAATGCCTGATAGACATGTGCCTTACTTCTTTCTGCTGCCAACATGGTAAACACGCTTCTGTGTGCCATAAGTGACCACTGAAGAGGTGAAAACAGCTCAGCAGAACCCTTTCCATAAGTGTGCAGAGGAGCAGGAACCCTACCTCCTCCTCTTCAGGGGAGCAGTGGTTGTTTCCTATGTAGTCAGTACAGAATTTACTAGTTGAGATAGAGAATGGGAGCACAAAGGGAAGTGTGGGTGTAGTAATCTGCCACACCTTCCTTAGACAACATCAGTCCCTCTCCCCAAAACATCCCAAAGAGAACTCTGTTACTACTTCTGTTAGAGGGCGTGTGTTCTTATGCTCTTCCCTTGACACTCTCAACCCATATTCTTTGTTTGTGAAGCTCTTCTCTAATGGAACGGCTTAGGTTGAAGGGACCTCAAGGATCAAGTTCCAGCTCCCCTGCAGGGAGGGTTGCCAAGCACTGCATCAGAGCTGCTTCAAAGTCCTGCACTGGCAGGTTTTCTCCCCAGAAGAGCCTCCGTAACACGACTCAAGGTCTGCCCTAGCCAGACACATGAGAAGCTAAAGCCATTTGTAGGAAGCACTGAAAACCTTCACTCTTGCTCTCGAGTCTTCAATTAAGTTTCTATCCTTTCTCTGTAACAAAGTACTGCTCCAAATAATATCCTACCATGTGACTTGTCTGAAGCACATAAAATGCCTCGGCCACAACGCTAACTGCATTATGCTAGGGCAAGATTTAAAGTAAACACAAAGGTCAATGTAACACTGAAGACAAGTTCGGTACTTACAAGTTTTCAGACACAAACTACTTTGGTACAGGCATTTTTATTGCTCATCACCCTAAAGCATTCACATTGCCTTTACATACTGACAAACTCTTCAAACAGAGCGAAAAGAGAACAATGAAATGTCAATGCAAGCAGTAACCTTCATACTATTGAGTGGCTTTCAACAAGATACAAAGATTCACAGACAGAGAAGCCTTCTTAAGTGGCTAGCAATACGATGCTGCACTAAATTATTCATAGTTAGCAGCTATTCTGGTAGACTCATAAGTCAGGGCTTTATGGATAATTAACCTTCTGAACAGCCGCGTTTGCACAGAAATAAACCGATCTGTACTGCCAAAGCCAGGCATCCCTCAAACTGCAGTCCTTACAGTAGGAGGCATTGCTTCAAAGAGAGGGAGAGAAGACAACTGGACACAGTTACCAGCATTAAAACTAAATTACAAAGGGAAACGTGAGAAGTCCAGGTGAAGGCACACACCCTGCCCCACACCCCAACCCCTTAACCGTCAGACCAATGAAAAACACAGTTTCACTTGCTCACTCACACATCTTTCTTGGTGCTATCCAGCTAAAGACTTCACAGACAAACGGATTTATAACCAGCTGTCTGAATGAGCATTTTAAAGTGTGGTGAAAGACAAATCTGCTGATTTAAAGGAACAGGAAACAGTGATGTTCAATGTTAACACAGAACTAAACTGCTGCAGACCTGAACCCTTCCAGCCTGCCATGCAGGTGCACTGCAGCTAACCAGAGCTACCTCATAAAGCTGTGAGCAGGAATTATGCAGTGGGAGCCCTCTGAGCCTCCTGCTTAGAACAGCATAGGTGCAGCAATAGGAATGTGTGTCTGGGTAACAACGACCTCAGTTTTTAAGTGGCATATGATTAGAACTGTGTTAGATTAACTCTGTTCTCTCCAGTAATCACCATAATTTACTCACGTTTTGTCTAGCAACACACATTAAACTAACACAATCAAAAAACCGAGGGGATCAGATCCCGGGGTAACAATGGAAATACTCACAGGATTAGAGCTACATTTGCTACGCTCCTGCAAGATATTAAAGCTATTCTGTGCTCACTGCATTAACTCCCTTAAAGGATGACATAAAATTACACCTGCTACCTATCCTTACTGCCTGAACACAGTCATGCAGCGTGGAATAAAACGTCAGATGATATATGACCAATGCTTGGCTGCTGTGCAGTCAGCAAAGCAAGAGACCTGAGCAGTCAGCAGTACCTTAAACACATCAACTCTGAGAAGTGCTGTGATGACTCCTCTATGAGTTCAGTTTCACCACAAAGCTCTCAGCACTTAGAAGAGCACAACAAACAACACGACTTCTGAGTGTTACTCAGAAGTAATTGCACAGAACGGCTGTAGCTCCTGTGCACCTGTTGGTTGGTTATTTTTTTTTTAGAACTATTAATATTTGCATGAAGTTCCTCAGAAACTGCCTCTCCATATTCTAAGGGCTACTCATGCTGTTTCTGATATGGTAAGATTTGAAGCATCCAGT
Source organism: Lagopus leucura (assembly GCF_019238085.1). Classification (NCBI taxonomy): domain Eukaryota; kingdom Metazoa; phylum Chordata; class Aves; order Galliformes; family Phasianidae; genus Lagopus; species Lagopus leucura. Next base: position 95,136,345 of record NW_024962252.1, read on the forward strand.
ACACACACTACACGACAAGAGGCACAAACTACACCTCACCTATCCATGGTTAGCTTTGTTCTCAGGTCTCCTCATTTTCTGGCAGCATTCCATTACTACTATTGAGCAGTTTTCTATTTGCTACTTAAGGTAACTGCTTTTTTTGGGTTGATTGTTTCTGCTAGCTATCTTCACATGCACACATTTGAGTTTGTAAAGCCACAATGTATACCAACAACACAAATTAGAATGTATGAAACCAGCACAATTTCTACAAGGAAGGGAAGGAAGTAGTAATTTCTCCTTTATCTACACACTACCTCCCAAATGCTACTAACAGCAGCTTCAACTTTAGCTGGCAGTTTTGATCAGCTGGTGCTACACAGCGCACCTGAGAGCTTACTAACTCCAGATACCTCCCCAGTTCAGAGAACCTGATCTCCAAACCCTGTTTTGGTCACGAAAACAGTAACAACTGAGAGGAGACACTAAGCACCCAGGGCTTCAAGCTAACCACACAACACTGAGCAAGTTCTCCTTTAAGTATTCCACATCACTCAAGATGAGAGACACTCATATAACACCACCAGGTACCTCTGATCAATATGCTCTGCTCCCAAAGGTGAGCTGAGAAGTTTCTCATTGGGAATGAATGCCACATTACAGCTGCTGCTGCCTTCCATCGCTTTGTCTGGCAACTATAGAGTGGAATCAAAACATTTTCAGGTGCTGCTCTGGCTCACTAATGCCTTTTGGAGTAGAAAACCATCAGAAGCTGCTCACAATTCATGTTAAAGCAAAACATTTCCTTTCCAGAAGTCATAAATACTGGAGATGCTGCCTAAGGAAAAGGATACCTGAAATATAACTGAAAGGGAAGAAAGCAGCAGGGACTGTTTCTGGGACCCAGCAGTGTGTTTCTTATTGGTCCAGTCAGTGTATTTACACTGTCCCCAGAACTGTAGGTTTTCCACTCCATTATTATACAGCCTTTTATTAAATCAGCAGGATTTAACTTTGTAACAAGAAAGCCATCACAGGAGTTAAGTACAAACCACCTTTGCAAGACAGTGTGCAGCAGCCTAGATTAATGCAAGCTATATCTTTCAACCAGCTAATTCCTTGGACTGAGATTTCCACGCTTGCCCATGTACCTCAAGACAGACATCTCTTCCAGTGAAGGAGCCGAGAGTTAGCTTTCAGCTAAAAGGTTTAAGCAGTTCCAGAGAATAAGGGTAAGGCAGTGCGAGCTGTTCTACTAACTCAAGCACTTTCTGAATACTTATCTACATCCTAGGCTTTCAGAGCAAGCAGTAGATTGTCAGGGAGGTGGCAAGGTGGGAGTCAGAGGAGAGCTGTGACTTGTACCCACGCCAAATCAACCCCGTTTGGTGGGCCTTTTAACAGCTCTCTTCCTTGTACAACTTGGAGAGGAGTCTGTGTCAGCCCAGCCTTCCTGAATGCCCAATAAATAGACACGTATTTCTAGTCAGACACACGAGTGTACCTCGGCACATTCCACACAACTTCTAATAGTATCCCTAATCTCATCCTCCTAGACTGAAGGAACACCTTCCCTGCACAAGTGGTGACCACCCAGATTAGCTTCATGGGAATTTGGTCAACAAAAGGAACAAAAGGAGCTTGACAGGGAAACCATGTATCAGCTGTCAGCTCCACTCACCCAGATGTGCTGTCACAATCCAGCATGTTCTGCATTGCCTTGGGCTGTGCTGAACCACGCCATGTTACCTTCCAGCATCCCATGTACCGGGACCATATAACAGCAAGAGCACTCACTCACTCTGCCATCTCAAAGGGCTTCCCTCACGTGGGGAAACAGGCAAGAAAAAAGGAACCTGACTTTAGGAAAGCACTGTGGGTGGATTACAAGGCCAGGGCAAAACAGCACCTGATTTTCATACTGTGATACTTTGTACAGGTTTCTTTTGCCCTCTCAGCTGAAATCACTGATAAACATTATCCCCAAAAGCCCCTGTCACTGAGTAGTCTATGGTTGTTTGAGTGCACTACTCACTAATTATTCAGAATAATACACAAGTGTACACATTTTGTTAAAAGTTTGAAAGAGAGGTATCTCCCTATAGACAAACCATCTCTGAAGCCGTTATTTCACAGTTCTCCAGGTACTAAATGAAACAAATTAAATGGAACATCTGTGCTATATCCAATGCACCAAATGCATTTCTTCTCATCCGGAAACCTAGTTTCCCAAGGAAGAAAACTAATTTGAAGTCAGAAGGCAGCTTCTGCACTTCAGGAGGAACAGACTTTCCTACAGCTATTTAGGTCAGTATGCGTCAAGTTCTTCAATGCCAGGAGCAGCAGAATCATGCAGAAAAAAAAATTAAGAAAGCAGTAAAAAATATGTGTATCAGACAAGAGAAGGTCTCGTGGCTATTTGCCCACCCTATCACAAAAGAAGGGAGCAAAATCCCTTTGTACTCTTCTTTTCAGGCATCAGCATTACAGTACGCATCGCCTCCTGCAAAATGGTGAGAAAAGCATCTCATCCAGCTCCGCAGAGGTATGTACAGCTGAACGCAGATCAAGGAGCCCCAGCAGGCACTCCAGCTAGAAGCCTCTCAAAGGCAGAGGCTGTGGAGTGGTGACATTTTGAGGAGAGGCAGAAATGCACCAAGCAAAAATGGTAACGCTAAGGTTCTGACTTCCCAAAAGGAGTCTGACAGAAAATCGTGGTGATTTGTGTCAGCAGCAAGTTTCCCAGCACAGGCTTTCCCCTTGCTATCTGCAGCAGAGTTATGTTCAATTCATTAACCTGAAACTAATGTTCTAGCAATCTGATTTTTCATGAGAATGACATCTTTCCAAAGCCATATCAAAGCCCTAAACAACCGCAAGCAGCTATGCAATAGCCAATCAAGAATATTTAACAATCCTGATGCTATGCAAAACAGCTGCAAACAAGGATTATCCAAAAGCAGGCATCATACTTTGTAGTAAGCCTTATTAAGCAAGCCTGATACAGGATGCCAGCCGGCCTGCAGGAGGCAGGAAGCCATTCTGCAGGGCAAGTGTGCGGCAAACACGACCACTGAAATTTTGCCTTGGGGAGCCTCAGGAAGTGCCACCGTGTTTGTTTATAGTTCTCATAAGCGTTAAGAGTGGCCCGACAGATCAAAACCAAAAGGATCACCTCACCATTTCCTTTTCATTCCTCAGAGCGTCCCCCTACAAGACAAGTAAATATTTCCGTAGTGATAAAAAAGTCTGGGAATGCTACAATTAGAATTCCTAAAATTGAAAGCAAAGTCTTACTTCGCTGTTCACAGGAATCGTGTAATATCAATGGACACTTCCTACAACACTGCAAAGCACCTGATAAGCTACTCCAACAACCATTTCTTGGCCACTTAGGCTGTGAATTGAGGGATGAGTTTGTGCTTCTTTCTGTGCTCTAAGATGAGCCTCAAAGCCGAAATACCCTAGCATTTTCTCTATCCAAAGATGAGCATTTTGGAACATCTGGTCAGAAAATGAGTTTGACATTTTTGAGTAAGAGGAAAATACATTAATGATTCTTCTCCTTTTGAAGAGAATCCTCAGATTATTTTAAAACCTAACACCTAGGTAAGACTGATGCAAAGAGCTGAAGACACAGAATCTACAATGCGTCGTATTTGCTCAGACATAATCATACGTAGCCCCAGAAAGATTTAAAGATATAAGCAAAACATCCATACATGCTCATCCTTTCTCTATGCTTTATTCAAAAAACAACAGCAGGAGGAATTAACAAAATGAAGCTTAAATAAAATAACAATAATAAAAACTGTAAAATGAGCTAAAAAAAAAAAAAAAATAGAAGAAAAAAAGATACAGAAATCAAAAGCAAAACTGAGCCTCCCAACAGGGAAGAATGCAAGCCCTGGAGCATAGGGCATTTGTTGCCCTTCACTCTTCTCCTGAAGAGACACACAGTTCCTCATTTCCCCAGAAGTGTGAGAAGGGAAAGCAGAAGTGGCTTTCACACCAAGCTGCTGCCCCAAAAGAAACGATACCTACACAGTTCCATTTCCCAACTTCTTCCTACTCAAACTGACAGGGAGAAAGTCTGCAGGCTGGGTTCTCAATCTACCCTCTCTGACTCCTCTGAGACTTCTCAAGGAAATGTTTCTGTTCAACACACATCCCTTTCTCTTCCCATGAAGCTCATGCTGCCAACAGCAAGACAAAATTTCTCTGTATACGCACCAAACTTCTACCACAGAGAAATTGGTTGCTGAAGACCTAAGGACACGCAGGAGAGATGTTCCCAGATATTACTGGGGAACAGGATGGGAAAGGCCGATCTCCCTCCCAGCACACAGACTGCAGGCCTCATTGGAGAGGCTGCCCACACAACGCACAGTGGCTTTTGCTTAGAGAGCTGCAGACCTCCTGTCTATTACTTCATCTTTGGCATTGTTTTCCTACCCAAAAGAAGCACTGTCTTACTTCCAAAGGATTTCAATGGAGCAACTATAGCTTTTGTATATGCTACAGTTTGTGAAACTGTCACACAGGCTCTCAGACTGGAGAATTACTGCAGCCACTACAACAATTAACGTACTGCAGTCAGAGCGTTTAGTAAGAACACAGCTTCATAGGGATACAAAGCAGCTGTGGATGCACAGGGCAATCGTGGTTACACTTCAGGATCCTCATTTCATAGGTCACCTTCTCGTGGAGGACTCCCTCAGAGGGTAAAGTCATCACACCACCTGCATCTTAAAACTCTCAAAAGCATGCATGCAAATCTCTCAGACATTTTGCTGTACTTTACAAGTTTGAGACTACTCAGTGTTCTAGAACGGAAATCCTAAGTGTTTATAGAATATAAGGAAAAAGGATGAGGAAAATCAACGAAACGGTAAGGTCAGAACTGGATGTCACAGAGAAAGTTAATGTTTGGTTGAGAGTACAGGTGGTCAGTCTTTGACAGACACATCAAACTATGTCCCTCTCAACCAGACTTCCCGCTGCCAAGGTGGGAAAGGGAAGAACCTTTATTTCTCCACAATTCTATCACAGAACCGCAGAGCCATTCAGGTTGGAAAAGACCTTCAGGATCGCCAGGTCCGAGCATCCACCCGACCTACAGAGCCCCGCTGCCACATCACATCCCTCAGCGCAACAACAGAGGGGCAAGCGACCGAGATCCCGGTTCGGAGAGGTGTTTGGGAAGAGGCGAACGAGAACGGCGCTCCCCGTGCCGTCCCCCAGGCTGCACATGAGGGCGGCCATTCCCGAGCAGACCCACCGCACCGCCCGCACCTCGGTGAAAACACTCCCGGAGCACCTGAAGGAGGCCGTCGTCATATCTCTGCCGGTTGCATCATACGAGAACCGCCCGCCGCCGTGGCTGCGAGGCAGCCGAGGACCTGAGGGGAGAAGCCCCCGTTAGAGCCCGGCACGTCCCCGCGGGGCAAACCTCCCCACGACCGCCCCGTTCCCGCTCCGCGGTTGCCATGGAAATACGAAATAGATATTTAGGGAGGAAGGGATCCGCGCGGTTTCCCCCGCACCCCCACGGCCAGGCCCCGCGCTCCGCCAGCGCCCGCCCGCCCAGCCGGGTCCGGGGCCGCCCAGACAAAGGGCTCCGGGGGGGCGTTCAACTTTCCCGGCCGCTGCCGAGAGCGGCCGCCGGACCCCCCCTCGCCTCGGGAGGCGGCCGTGTGGGCGGCCCGGCGCCGGGCGGCCGGCCGGGGCTCCCCGCTGCCTACCTGCGGCCTACTGCGCGCCGCCGCGCCGACACGTCGCTCCCCGGCGCAGGAAGCGGCCCGGGCGGCGGCACGGAGGCGCGGCGGTACGGCGGCGGGAGGAGCCCGGGCGCCGCCTCTCCCTCCCCGCCGCCCGGAGGAGGAGCCGCAGACGGCGGAAGGGGCCGCCCCCGGCCGGGGATGGCCCCAGGGTGTCCCTGCGGCGGCCGCCGCCGTGGCCGCGCTGCCGTTCGGGGGCCCCGCGGCGCCGTGCCGGGCTCGGGCGCGATGCCGCCGCCGCCCTGCTCGCGGGCGGCCCCGCGGCTCGGCGTGCGGTCAGACTTGCATTTTGGACGCTGATTCCGCAGCGGGTCGCCAAAGCCGCGTCGGGGAGAGTCGGATTGGCGATTAAAGAAACGTTCTTGGCCCCGCGTGGCGCTGGAACGGCCCTCCCGGCAGCGGGCACGGCCCCGAGCCGCCGGCCTCGGTTCGGACGGTGCTCTCGCAAACCGCGTTTAACGTTCAGCCGCTGCTGAACTCGGGATAGCCTACAAAATACAGGGCGTCCTGATAAACGTCCTGATCAAACGCTAACGCGGGTCTAACGTTCGGAAGGTATCACAGTGCAGGGCCGCTCGAGGCTCCGGTTAATTAATGGCGGTCATTCCCTTGGTATTAAGGAGCAAAGAGGCAGGTGGACGTGTCACCGTGGGCTGATGGCCACGGAAGTGCGTCGGTGGAAGTTCACACCCTGCACGCACCACGCCTGCCCCTCTGCTGGCATGAAGCGCTGTTTGTTCTGGCTGGTGCGACTGAGAAGAATTTGGCTGCTCGGCCCCAGCGGCCCAGCTCATTCAACCACGTCACCACAGCTGCCTGCGAGATGTCTTTTCACTCCCCAGTGAGCACTGACAGGCCTCTGTTGTGTACAATGTGTTTTGCAGGCTCTGGAGCAGAGCTCCAAATGGCAGCCTCCAGGATTAAGCGTCTGAGAGTTGCAAGGATTCTTGGATTGCTTCTTTGGGAGCCTTGTACCTGTCCTGATTAGTGTTTGCCCTCCTGTTCAGGGAACTCTAAAGGGCAGCAGGCTCCTGTCTTCAGCTTCTCACTTGTCACATGTAGTAAGGCAATGGAAAACTGCTGACAACTTTAACAACCTCACGCCGGTTGCTAGTGCAGCAGACCAGGCTTTTTTTTTGCAAGAGAAATTAGTTGTAGATGCAGGAAATCGAAATAGATACATGCACACATTCATTATACATAAATAAATAGCAGGAAGAGAATTGTGGACATTCTGCTGTCCACACAGGAGATTATTACTCTGCCTTTTGCTAGTTGTCTTTAAGAGACTGCATGTTATGCATGCAGCATCCCATTTCCTTCTTCCTGTCTCACATCTTCTGCAACATGGCAAAAAGTTGTATCAAGCCAAACAAATTGCACTAGCACTGCTACCATAGGGTATGAAAGACTTATCCCAAAGAATAACTTGATTCAGTACATTTAAAGCACAGATCTAGCAGCAAGAAAGCCATTGTACGTCCCACAGTAGAGGCTGGAGTTTCAGGTGTGTGGATGTTGTGTTCACAGGACGGACTGCATGTCTTTGTCAGTTCAAAGCTATGTTTTGCTAATATTTTTGCCTTCAGCAGCAAAGTGACACGGGTATTGACACCTGTGCATTTACACACGTAGGCTGTAGTTACCAGGGGACTACTCTTCTGTCTTAACATTAGCACTGGTGTAAATGTGAGGCAGAGTCACAGCTTTTGGATTTAAGATGTGGAATCTCCTGGTCATGTTTCCCACTACTTGTGGGACCTGCTATTCCATCCAGTACACCATACGTTCTTGTTGGTTTGTGGAGCTCATGTCAACTGTTAGCTCTGCAGACACAGCAGAAAGGATTGCTTGAGAGTTTTAGTTGGCAGGATTTCTGAAGGGCTGCAGTCTTCTTGCTTTCACTTCTTGATTTTGCTTTCTTGGGCCACCATACATCTGGAAGCATCCATGAGTCCCCAGGATTCAAACTGTTACATCCTGGAGCACAAAGAAAGATCTGAAGATGCTTACCTTGCAGTTACTTCCCTGTTACTTCCCTATCTGGAAAGCCTCAGCAGCCTGATGCTACAAAGCCAAAGAAACATCTCAGCCACAGTACAGGTGTGAGCATTCTATTCATCAGTCCTGGACCTTGTGGTAATCACAGTTCCAGCCAGTGTGTCTCACAGCTCTGATTGTGCAACGTCACATTTTATTGAGGGCACAAGGTGTGCCTTCAACTCCTTTTTATTTCAATACAGTATCAATACAGCTCTTTCCAGACATTCCAGAGCTGTTAAGAAGCAATAGTTTCATGCCCAGCACTGGAGGTGGACATTTAGGTGTTTTTACTGTTGTTGCTTCTGTTGATCCAGGTTAAAACTCTAAAGCTAAAACAACTGAAGAGTGAAACCTGTGTTCTAGATCACAGTCTTTTTTGCATCGGAATATTCCTGCCAGATTTTACAATGTCTTGTGGCTCACTGCTCACACAGTACCAAATCTCTCATTGCAAAGCTTATTGAAAGCACAGCTCAGTGTGCTCCCACATGGAGACTGAAGTGTTGGCTACTCAGCCTGGGCCACTGATTGCCACTCATGTGGATGACAGCCTGGGAAAAGCTGCTGAAACAGCTTGGTGTGTGAGAATGCGATTAAATCTCATTTTCTGTCTACCCTGCAAAAGCAGCAGGTAACTGTTTGGGTTTTTTGTTTGTTTTGTAAGGCTGAGAAGCAGAAAATGCAGCACTGCAAAAATGGTTAATTTAATGTTACTCTTACATCATAATTGTTGGCTTCAGCTTCTCGTGACATCAGCACCACTGGTTCGTCCTCTTTACATCTATGATACCTTTCGTAGACATGCTTTGGAAAATAAACACGTACCTTCTCACACTTCAAAATACCATTCTTGGCTTTCTGAAGTACTGCTGTTAATATCATCTCAGCAGAGCTCAAACAGGCTTTCTGGGAGCTGCAGTAGCAAAAGTAGTAAAGGAAAAAGATGTTAAATATGAAATGCTTATTACAAAGCCAACGGGAATTTCCCTCTAGCAACCTGTAAACTCCACTCACCGTATTTCATAGCAGCTTTTCCACTAGCTGGCAGAAACCTCTTTGTCTCTAACAGCGACAACTGTGTTCAGACTGCAGAGACACACAGCAATAAAATGTGAGATCGTGAATAATGTAAAACTGATCACTGCATATAGATCTGTATGACAGAAACATAGAGTCTGCAGAATTTGCTCCTTTGGATGAAGCCAATAAAATCAGAAATGTCTTTGAAATGGGTTGTGGATCTAGGGCAGGGGAATGGCACTGCTCAGGTCTGCCCATTCTTAGCAATCAAAAATATTTCACAACTTTTCCAGGGGTCATTTTACTTTGGGTCTTGACAGCACTGTGAGACTGAGGTCTATTGGTAAGCAGGCCCAAGGAGCCTGTGAGTAACAAACACTGAGGCTCTGGGTCAAAAGCTATGCACAGTGCTGTAAGGGCTGCGCTGCAGCGTTGTTCACATCTGAGACAGTTCAGGCAGTGGAGTCCAAGAGGTGAGTGAGCTGGCAACCACACTGAGCTGAAAGAAAGTCCAAGAGCCTGTGGGAGAGATGGAGGCTGTATTTTAGTCCTGTGCTCTGCTGTGGGTCTGGTTTGGGTTACCTACTGCTGCCTCCAACAAGCTTCCCAAGCTGTATGAGGTCCAGGAATACATACAAGAAATGGATGGGAGGAGATGCAAATGGAGGAAAAGGCAAAAAGAAAGGGAATTTCCAGTGGAGGAGCAGCCGTGGGTGGTTATTCAGCCACTGTGAAGCAAAAGCCCTTCTCACAGCCTCAGTGGTAAACCAGTTTTCCCTCTCCAGCCCCATAGGTCAGCCTGAGGCTAATGTCCAGTGCTGTGGCACAGATACCATTTTGTAAGCCTACAACTGTATGAGTGGTGCACTGAGACACCTGCTGCCACACTGTGCCAGCTAGAGCTGAGGCTGCAGTGCTCTCCTGGTATCTCCGGTGCAGTGCTCACGTATGACTCTGAAGCATCTTCCCACTAGCTGATCACTCAGAGCAACCATTAAAAAAAAGTCTATCACTCACTTCATGTGAAGTGGCCTTCATGCAGAGCTGGACCTACCCATCAATGACACTTGCTCAGGGAGTGGCTGAAAACCTCTGGTCTTTGTTTCTCTTACACTGAAGAAGTGCATTTAAATCCACAATGATTAATTGTGCTAGAGACGTAGGGGAAAGCCACACGCCCTCTCATGACATTTAATAAACAGTTTTCAGTTGCAATGGAAAGAATTTTGTATTTACTTACAGCTGGGGAGGAGAAAGCAGCCCAGCCCAAGGTCTCTGTGTCTCCCAGACCGTAGGATATTCATGGGTGATTTCTAGTGGCTTTGAGAAAGTGTCTTTAAACCACAGCGAAGTGCCGTGGGGCAAAGAGCATTTCTGCTCTTGTGAACTCTCGTGTGTGCAGCCTGAACGTGCTGATAGCTCTCTGCAGAACTCAAATTGCCATTTTTTAATCAGAAGAGTTTGGTGAGGAGACCGTGAGCCAGTAAACCATAGTTCATTTGACGTGGTGTTTATCTACCTTTTTTGAGTACAACTTACAGCCATAAAGTATGTTTTCCTGGTAACTCTTCTGACTGCAGCACTTTGGTTATCTCAGCTTCCCACTGAAGGCCAAGGGCCACGTAGGCTTTGCAGGACAATGTGATTCAGCGCTGGCACCGTGTTGCAGTGCCCTCATGATATAAAATGACAAACATCCTTATTCCTTTGTGCATGGGACATAGTCCTACAAAGACTCTCTTAGGCAAACAAGTCAAATCCCACATACTTCTAAGCAGGAATTTTTTCTACTACCCTAGGCCCTTGCTGGAAGGGCCCCAGTATTGCTGGATTCCAGAAACTTTCACAGCTTGCATTGCAAGCATGGCATTGAGATGCTAAGGAATTTGAGGGGAAATAGTGATTCAATATCATTAGAGGGGCAGGTCCCCCAGGAGCCCTGAGTGCACAGGGTAATCCTGTCACTAAAAGAGCAGCACCAAACAATGATAGGAGCAACCAAACGTCAAGGAACAGTTCTGCTTAGAGGAAGCAGGGGATATGAAAGAAATATGTAAAATAATGGACGCTGCACAGAAAGCAGATGGAGAGTTTATGTTCTCCTTGTCTTCAGTGATGTGAAAGGATTTTAAGGCTGAATTTTTCATAGCAATAGCAGGGAAAACATTTCCATGCCTTGTGTAAGTGGAGCATGGTGTGCACTGCCACAAGAAACAAGGCAGGGGCTTAACAAGATTCAGAATGGTACAGCAGTTCTATAGGGCAACTTCAGTGGCTTTCAAAAATCCCACCTATGGTGATTTTGCAGATGATTTTTATCATGTCAGCCAAATGCTAACTACTGTAGCTGAGGATCACGTCCATGTAGAGAGGTCATGATGGCCCATCTCATATGCTATAGCATGTTGCATCCTTGTTTGAATCAAGATGCTGGTCTAACCTTGGTGGACAATATCCATATTTTCTCACAGGGATGGGGATGATCTGCATGGCAGAGTGCACAGAGTGTGACAAGAAGTGGTTGCTCTTATAGCCTGCCCCAAGAAAAAGTGGCTGGATGAAGGTAGTTTCTCCTCCATCTAGGACAGGAAAGGTGTTCTTAATAGTCTCAAGATGCTCTTACAACATAAAGACAGCTAATAACAGGGATGTAAAATCAATCTCATTCCCCCTAAATGATACAGCATTTATTCCTCCACATCTACAATGGTATCAGAGATCCTCCTGGCTTCAAGGCATTCCTTGGCATACTAGACATGCTGCAAACATATCCACGTTCAACCCAGTTTCTTCTTTGTACTGTCAGCCTCTGGTACTGAGGCTGTATAAAATTAAAAGCTTGTGCTTTTGTATCACATTTTATCAGATATCAGCTTATTCTGGTGGAGTACATGAATACCAAAATAAGCAGTGGCTGTAGTATGTTGTTCTGTTGGCTTTTTTTTGTGCATGTCAGATTTCCAGGCTAGTTTGTTATGCACAACACTCCCTTTGAAATGGGTCACCACCACCCCTCCATTACAAATAGAGGGATTCTAGCAGGATGCTTTCAGGGAAGTATAATGGAAAACTGTGTGGTCTGAGTGGTACCTCTGATATCATCAGCCTGAGTTCAAATGGGGCTTTGCTTCTGAATTAAATAGCAACATGGAAGTTACTGAAAAATACAACAGGAGATTCTCATGTTTGGGAACAAGGCATCATGGTGTAAAGGCCATGCATGCCTGATATATGGAATTCATGGGAATTAAGGTGCCTTATCAGGGCCCTCCAGCTTTGCCAGGTGTAAATAAGACTTCTGTAGGCAGAAGACTCTTTTTCAATTCTCCTGCTCTTTGAGATGCTCCTACAGAATCATACATACAATACTCTGACTTGGAAGGAGCCCACAGGGATCACTGAGTCCACACTGCACTTATTCTCATGCCATCTTGCTTATTTGGTACAATTCCTTCTGGCCTCATAGTCTTTCTTTGCCCAAGCAAACTAAAGCTGTTTGTTTGCGAGAACACCCGTGAGCCAAAGCATGCGGTTTTGAAGAAGCAAGCAAGCTGGCACCAAGCAAGCAGGGCTGGAATGGTTCAGAGATACTCATTTTATTTTAGTTTTATCACAGGTTTCAGCACAGAAGTTTGTTTGTTTGTTTTAATAAGAACAAAGATAAGGGCCCTGAGTTGTAGATGCCTTTAGACTTCGGTCCTTTCCAAGCTGCAAGGTCCACAGGTAGATGGTACAACCACGGTTCCTAACAGAGTCATGCAGAAGTGGCTATCCTAGTGATCACACACACCACTGCAAGGAGAAACACGTGCTGTTATGCATTTTAGGAGCTGGGAAGCTGTGCAAGCCCCATTGGCACCTAGATTAAATTGAGGACAGCTAGGGAAGCAGCACACTGCCTGTCTCCCAGCAGCAGCTTCATGAGAAGTGCTATAGGCTTTGATGCCTCAAGACTCCTCTACTTATCTCCAAACTCAACTGGAAATATCATGGGCTAGAGCAGGTAGGAACAACAAGGATAACTCTTGCACTGAGGGCATGATTTTGTAGGAACAGGTAATAGCTGTTATTAGGAGAGTGATTTGTTTGGAAAACACCAAGGCATCTTTAAATGTGCATTTTACCTTTGGTTATCATACCTTGCCTGAGCTCTGCACAGCTTCAACAGGACTTACGATTTGATTTAGGTCAGTTCTATTTCTAGCAAACACTTTCTATTACAGCAGATGGCAGCCTTTCCCCACTTATCAAAAAAAAAAAAAAAAAAGTAGCAGGATTCCAGACAATAATTGTCTTTTGTTGTTTCCTGATGCTTGCTTGCTACCAGCAGAAGCCTCCACAGCAATGGGATCAAGAAGCTAGAGGTAGAAACGAGACAGAAACAATCTCCTTGCATTTGCAGGGCCTGCATCCTCACCTGATGTCCGATCAGCCACTGTACCACCCCAATTTGTCTAGGGTGACACTTTCCTTCCAACTGACATCACAGTTCAAGATCAAAGGAAAAAATCCACCAATTCATTTTTTCACCTTGACAACACCACCAAAGGGAAAACATCGTATTTTATGGGTAGTATGTCAAAACCAAAGCGACACTTTTCACTGCTTGATTTAATAAGGTGCTAGTGCCATATTAAAAAGCACCTCTGCTAAAAGACCTACGGCAGCTGGCTCAATCAACTGCCGTATGGGCAAGGCCTCAAATCACTTCATCTGTTGGTGACTGTTCAAAAGAGCCTCAGATATGCTCTGTAGATTTTCCCAGCCCTGAAAAGCAGTGAAAGAACTGATCTGCACTTTTGTCTCCGGCCTCCTTTTGATCCTTGCTCTAAGAGCCTGAGAAGGAATGCTTATTGGGACAGGTGCGTTTTCCAGACAAGACCGCCAGCAGTTTTCCACCACAAGCTCTTTCTGATATCCTGTGGAAGCATTTCTTGTTACTGAGTGGAAGCTCCCCCATCCCCACTGTTTCACAAGGAGAAGAAAGAGGTGCAGAGAGGTCTTGTTCTGAGGTAGCTCCTAACTCAAACATGAGAGAACATTAGATTCACTTCTACTTACACTCTGCCTTCAGTTTCTACCATTATTCTGCTTCTGTCCTCACAAAATATGTTAATGGCATCCAGATGCTTATTAACACATTTCATGCTAACAACCAGAGACAGGAAATACAGGCCAGATGAGGAAAAGAACTGCTCAAACAATAGTTAAGAGAGATTAGAGGAATTCCGAGTCAGCAGGGCCAAGTAAAATGTATTCTGGAGCCTTCAAGAAACTACTCCAATGGCAGCTTTATATAAATGTAAATGACTTTATAAACACAGAGGGACAGGAGAGGTCCCACAGGATCAGAGAAGCTACTATCAAAATCTAGGAGGACATCCAGACTGCAGCAGCCACCTTGGGCTTACAAAAACCAGCTGTGTCTAACCGACCCCATTTGTCTCTTTGATAAGACAACTGGCCTGGCAGCTAGGAAAGTGAAGTCACACATGTGCCATATCTTCACTTGAATAATGCTGGCTCATGCAGCCACCAAAGGAAATGGTCTAGACATCATCACTGCAAGGCAAACGGATGGGTGAGTTGCTTATGCTTAAGGTGTAGCATCACGTCATCCTGTCCTGGCTCTGTATTCCCCTGACGGCCACCACAGTGGGAGCACTGTAGCCCAAAGAGGCAGAAGGCTGTGCTTCTGCATGTGTGTTGTGAGAGCTGGGAGATGCAGCGGGAAAGAGTTAATTTCACACAGGAAATCTCTGTCAGTGAGGAAATGACCCCAATTCCATGTTGTACTCAAGGTCTCTGTGTTCACAATCATTTTTTCCTCAGAAGACCCGCACGCTAACCCCCTCAGCTCAGCTTTCAATGAAAGAAACACTTAAAATACTCTTCCACCAACCTACCCAGGCTGCAGAGACTGTTTCAGGCTGCTTCTAATACCTGTCCCTCAGAGGAGTCTTTTCATCCCTTTGAAAGCTGCCCTCTTCTTTTGTAGCTCTGTAGAGAAATCTGACTAAATAGAAATCTTGAGGCCATTATACTGCAGTTCTCCCATCTTCCGGCCAGCATTCATTATTAATGGCTTATCATTAATTTTTAATAAATTGAGTACCAGAAGTTTAAGGCTGGTTTGGTACCTTTCCTTCCCTCCTTCTTCCAGGTGCATTTGCGGATGAGTTCATTCAGCATCATGTAGGGGAAGCTGTCCATTAATGACAGGCATACATCACACAGAAAGCTGTAACGTCCTTGTTTTCAGACTCTTCACAAGTGCTTACAGTACAAAAGGCATTGCTTTGGATTGCTTTTCTTCTAATAACAAAATACAAGAAAAACCCCAAACAGCAAGTAATTTTTGGTCTCAACTTGCTCTTCACTCTACCTTATTAGAGCAGGAGCTGTCCTGACAAGTCCTAGCTTCCTTCTGTAATGGGTTGGTTTCACAGGAAACAGAAAGACTGAAGCAGCCTGGCTATGTAAGACTGCTGATCTGCAGATCCTAATGCAGGACCACCTCCTGAAACATGGTGAATTGTGCATGCTCCAGGAGCAGCACAGGCAACAAATACAGTAGAAGCCCACATCGGGAGAAAGCTTCTCCAGTGTTCTTCAGGATAGAAGCTGTTCTGCCCCCATCCTTAGCACTGCCTTAGTTTCACGTGCAGCACAAACGTGGAAGAAAATGGCACTGATATTTGTTACACAGAGTTGTTTTGGCACGCGTAATCCTGTCACCTTGTCATAAAAACCCAGGAGGAGGATGCTGTAACAGATTCAAATTGCTCAGCATTTGGGGCTCAGGCAAGCAAAACCGAAATGCTTCTCAGTGGTCAGAAACATACTGAAACAGAATTGGGATCTTCTTCCCCACAGGAGAAGGTGGGTAAGTTTTTGGAAGGACGTGCAGTGTGCAGGACATGGGGAGGGCCCTTCTCATTACACTCAGCACATCAAGGGCCTCAGGGAGGACGTGATGAAGCTGAAGACAGAGATCAGGAAACAGAAACGAGAACCAGGGCAGTTTGGCAAGCATAACCTACTAGTGAAGATCAAAAGGACTCCTTTAGTAGAGAAGAAAAGGCTGAGAAGAGACATGCTAACAGCTTCCAACTGCGTAAAAGGCTGCCAGAAGCAGGGAGAACAGAATGATTGCTTCCGCATCCTCTGGGGAGGGAGCAAGCATAATGTGCTAAATCTTTCCTTCTGGGGAGATTTAGGTTCAAGATGAGGAGCAATTTCTCTCTGCAAGGATAGCTGAACTGAGGAACAGACCGCCTGCAGAGGTCACTGAGACTGAATGCTGGTGAGCAGCATGTGAGTAGAGCTGACCCTGCCCCAGGGCTGATTAATACAGAGAGGATTTCCACAGATCCATGATTACACTGTGAACAAAACTTTAAAATCAGCTGATGCAAAGAAGCTTGCATCTGAAATTCTAGAAAGTGGTGGTTGATGCAATTTGGGAACCCGTGCTGGTTTTCTTTTCTTTTTTTTTTTCTTCCCCTTTCTGCTTGAAGTCTTAGGGAAATTCCAGAGATTGTAAGAGCTAGCACCCAGGAGAGAGGCAGAACCATCACTGCTCATCTGACATCCATACCGAGCAAAATGAAGCTGATAAGAGCTTCATGTCCTGTAAAGGACATCAACTGAATAACTGAATGTCAGTCAGCTTTTTGTTTTCCTTTTTTTTCTTTACCAAAAACACGCGTTTATCAAACCTGCTTCCCTTCTTTGAATTTGGCAGCTGTGGTGGAATTCTGTAAGACGTTTGACTCAGTACAGGCGACGTTACGATTAAAAGATTAGCACTCTCCCTTCTCAGCAAAGCCCACATTAAATGGATCAGCTGGCAGCTCCTCGCCGGGGCTCTGCCAGGATCAGGATGGAATCACCTCAGAGGCACTGGGGCCTGACACAGCTTTGTGCTGCCATGCAGGACCTGGGAGCAAACACAGTGATTGCTGACAGTGTCTGTACAGGACGTAAGGTAGCAAGCTGAACTGAGGGCAAGAAAATCATTTAGAAGCCACCACCACACAGCATGTACTGTGCGTGTTGCCATTTATTAGGCTATCAAAAGCTAAAGTGAGTTAAATACCCCCAGCATGGGGACTCCCACAGTTACTCACCTCTTCACACAAGCTTGCCCTGCTCCACCTGCATCCTGGGGAAGCGAATTTCTGACATCCCATATGTATATGTCTGCAATCTGAATCAGATTACAGTCTGAAAGATCGTTGAGGGTCAGCAAAACCAAAGCCTATTGCGTGATTCTGTTCAACACACTTTCAGCGTAGAAACATACATACAGCCTGGCTTTATTAACCGTGAGCTTAATAAGATGAAAACATAGCAAAATACAAATATATTTATGGGCTGTATGTGCCTGTAAGACTTTTGTCACAAGCCCTGTGGTATGAAAAACACTACTGTCTAAAGACGGTGCATTTGGCAATATAGTGTTAGGGACAGAGATGTGGTGGTTTGCTGCCTGATGCTGGCATAGTCTCTTGTCAAGCCTTTTTACAGAGTGCTTTGCCCCAGCGATGGCTTTCCCAGGCAGGCAGATGCCAGGAGCTGTGACAGGAGCACTGAGTCAGAGGTGCCTGAAGGCACTGTGCACACCTTCTGCTCCTCCTGCTTGAGAACAGGCGGAGTGAGATTTCCAAGTGATAAAGAGTGACGCTGGCAGAAGTGCTGAGTAACACTGAAAGCACAAGGAGCGATGGTGGAGCTGAGGACTTCGGTCACCCTGCTCCTCTCAGGAAAGCTGCTCTGAACCCACTTTTAACACCAATAAGTCAAAAAGCATTATATACACATACTTGGTGCTGTTATTCAGCATTTAGGTGATCTGCTTGATTTTGCTCCTCCTTAGAAACAAAACTTCATTAAAAGAATGCGGGGCCTGGGCAGCTTTGCTCTGCAGAACCCACAGCTACCCTGTGGTGGGATCCCCAGACACAGCTCCCTGCAGAAAGGCTGGACAGGTGAGACTCTCAGCTGTCCACCCCTTTAAAACCTGTTTGAAGTGATTGCCCAGGCACGATGGAAGGAGGCATGTCTTCATCTCCATCCTACGAAGGCTTTTGAAAATGTCAGCCACCATGCCAACTGGAAGCGTGGACCAGAAAAAAAAAGAAGCCAATTAAAAGCCAGGTTGTGTCTGTGTTGCTCAGGGCTAACAGAACAGATGATGGCATCACTGGAAGCTGCGTTTGCTTTTAATTGTCCTTGTTCCACTGAATAACTAATTCTCTCCTCCTCCCACACAACAGAAAAAAAAAAAAGCCTGTTTTTTGGAAAAGATGAGTTGACTCGATTCCTCCTCTACCACGCATGACAGCAAGCTGCAGTTTTTAGCTTTGCATCTAGGCAAGTTTATAATATTGCTGCATGCATTTGTTTTGTTCCAAATCTTCTGGGATCAGCTAAAAATATTATTCTGGAGAGATGAGAGAATGCAAGAACTACATGCTTCGTGTGCATTCAGCTCCTCAGTTGCAGCCAAGCAAATGGAATAGCACAGGTGGATCCCAGTTGTGAGGTAGTCATACAAAGAGCTATTTTTGCAAGTGTCAGAAGACTGCGATGTGGGAGGTGCTGGGACAGACTTGGTGAGATCTGAGCATTACCCAGGGAAAGCAGCAAACCCCTCAGCCCTAGATGAAGCAAGGGCTACCAACAAGATGTCCCTCAGATGGCTTTGTCCCAGCAGCACAGGGAAGCAATTGCACTTACCTTATTCTTTGCCAGCTCGTATTTTCAGCATTAATCCAGGAGAGACTGAAGGGAAACCCTATCTAGACTGAAGAATAGATAGAAAAAGTAAACAAACAAACAAACAAACAAAACAAAAAACAAAAACATTTTGCAGAACCCAAGCCTGGGCATCATGGTTTGGTGCATAAAAAAATAATCACATATTTCAATAGAAACACTTAAAACAGAAGTCATTATCATAGTAACTGAGAAACCATCTGAAAAAACAGCTACAGAAAAATGTTGAACATTTTTGCTGTTGAAGCAGAAACAAATGAAAGGATAAGGACAATGAGCTGTAAATAAAAGCAGAGAAGATGATCCTTGGGAATGATTAGTAAAGAATATAAGGAAGCTTTTCCCAAGTGATTTAACTTGGTTCTCTACTTTCATCTACTGTCTGAATAAGTGAATTATCATTTCCTGTCTACCCTCCCCATGCTGCTCATGCTTAATGCAAGCATTCTCACAGGGAGTCCCTAGGAGCGAGCTGTGTGCTATGAGAGCGATTTGCAGGGGAAGTCTTTTAATGAGACTTTTCCATGAGGAAGAGGGAAAACAGAAAGCTTGGTATGCGTACCAGCTATAACTCCAAAGGATTCTACTCTTCTACTCTACATTTCAGAAGGCAGCAGCTTTCCAGGTGTGATCTCTGTGAAGAACTGTTATATACATAGACATGGTAGAGGAAGGGAATCAGAGCAGATTAATAATTTACTCCCACCTCAGAGCTGTTTAGTTTCCACAGAAGTGACACTATATCAGCAAAAGCATTCAAAATAAGAACACTGCAATCTTGCAGGTGTTGCCACATACAAAGGAGCTGCCTCTCCCAGCAGCAAAGTGCCTCACTGCTCTATCTGTAAGGTATATACATCTGTAATGTGTATCTTTCACACCCACACAGAGGCTGTGAGATTCCTCACCTCTGCCTTCCCCTCTGTGTGGCTGCATGGGCCCCTCAGCAGCAATGGCAGGAGGCTCTACAGGTGCTTCTGCTCACAGCTCAGCATCTTGCCAGCAGTCAGGCAAATAGGCCAGGCCAGAAATGTGGGTGACTGCAGTGCTGGTATTCATTCATTCACTGTAGGACAGGCAAGGAGAGGTGGGCACGCTTGCAGCAAAATTAAGAGTGGCATATAAAAGGTAAAGAAGAAATGGTTATTTGCTGCCTCCTGTGATACAATAGATTGGATTTTCAGCAAAGTTATCAGGCGACAAGGCTCAAAGCAAATAGAAGGAACTTCATGATGTGCAGCTGAGCCGTGGGACTCATTGCCAAATGTTTTTGCGGGCACTGGAAGCCTCTTTGAACTGAAATGCGTTTGTGTTAAAGGAAGAAGAATCCAAGAATGCCACCTTTTATTCTAAAAACCTCTGAGCCACAGTTTGTACAAGACTCAGGCAGCTCTGCATCTCTTTGCCCTGCTCATATTCCTCCCATACACACACATACACTTGCCCCTGGAAACCAAATTGCGGGCTGGCTGGAGCTTGCTTCTCCGAGTGGCTATTTTGGATCCAGATGGCGTTCATTCAGGAGACTCAGAGAACCACTGACAGGTACTGAGGCCTTCTGAGGCAAAGGATCACTGCCTATGTTTCCAAGCACTGAAGCCCTTCTCTGACTGCTCGCTTGTGGATATTTCTGCCCTGTTATTCCTTCCCCTACGTGCTGCTACCGTTCCCCTGTTGTGGCCAAGATGCACTGTGCTCACAGGTGCGGCTTGGAGCCAGGGAGTGGGCAGGGAGCTCCTGGCTGCCAGAGCTGGCACTTTGCCTCCGGTTACTCATCTTCCCCACAGCTCAGCTTCAGGTGATGCAGCCTGAGCTGGTGCCTATGCTGATCCCACACAAGCCAGCATGAACAGGGCCAGCTGCAGGCTTTGCAGTCACCTGCTTGCTGAGGCCACAAAAGGACTGCATCTACCGAGGCTGAAAGGGGAAAGGAGAGTGGGCAGCTGCTCCTGAGAGACCAAGGGAGGGCCACAAAGATTCACACACAGGGACTTCTGGTACCAATGCCGCACTGATGCATGGCCCCAGCCACCCCTCATGTGGCAGCTTTGCAGGCACAGTGCTGAGGCAGCTCTGTCAGAGGTAGCCTAGGCTTGAGGAACAAAACCATGGGTCTCTGCTCCCTGCAGCTGCCATCTTATTGCTTTCAGAAAGCAGAGACTTGCAACCAGCAGCACCCAGCTCAGCTGAAGCTCCAGGTTGTTTCACGTGCAACAGCACAGGCAGTATTTCTCTGACTTAAAGTACATTTCCATGCGATACGACATCAAAAGTATGACACGCTGCCACTATTCATGGCCAGTCAATAAGGTCCTGAGCTGTTGCTGCTGCATGGGAGCAGCACCTGGGAAGGGACAGGTGCAGTACTGCCTGGCTTCAGCAGCAGCAGCTTGCCAAAAGGCCCCAGCAGAAGTTACAGGAGCCCAAGCAGCTCCTGTTTTGCCATATCTCTTTCATAGGATGCAGGACAGCATGTATAAGTGATCTCCTACAGCCATAAGAAGAGCCTTAGAAGTTGCATTTCTAGGATGATCACAGCCCTTATGTTGAAGCCAAATACTACACTTAAAAGCAGAGCAGCTTTGTCAGTGTTTTCAGAGAATGAAGCAAGTCTTGCACAAGCTGAGACAAAGAGCAAAAAATCTCCACTAATTCAACAGCAGCCAGGCTTAATCCATTTTGAAATACGGTGTGCAGGCAGTAATTGTAGCCGTCCCAGTAACTTTACATTGCAGAACTATTCCTAGAATCAGACCTGGAAGTTGCCTCTGTTCAGACAGGGGTAACACGTGCTACAGCAGGGTCATTATGCGATTCCACACAGTGCAGAGCAGGAGGACACCAGGGCCATGCCATCACAATCATGTCATTAAACCCTTCTGGAGACAGGCCTCATTTTTGCAGATGTAACAAAGCCTAGCACAGATGGGATTAGAAAACCTCATCCCCAGCCTACATCTCAGATACACTCCATGTGCCCGGTGTGCTGCTTGAAACCAATGGCTGAGTCAGCCCAGGGAATGGTGCTCTGTTGGTGCCAGCTACCCACTGCCTCCCCAGGGAAAGTCCCAGCAACATCCTAGCCTCCAATTCTTCTGCTGTGAGTCAATGCATCAAGAGCTGCCCTGCTTCTGCTCTGGAAACAAAAGGGCTTCATTAGCCAGCTGCTTTATCAACCTGCTCCCTTTTACCGGTATTAAATCCTTGCAATTTCCTACAGTTGAAGAGTAAATTAGCTCATTAGACAACCTGCATTACACAGCACACAAAGAACTGCACAGAGCACAGCCGTGATGCACAAACCAAGTGCAAAAAGCTACATGCTGATTTCCAGTTGCATTTTTGCAGATGATCACAAAAAGGCTAGAAAAAGGCCTATGTTTACTTTACATCCATGAGCATTCCTCCATCAGTTCCACACACCTGTGGTGATCTCCCCACAGGGAATAGTCACATCTCATTTGCCAGTTGCATAAATGCCTCCTTCCTTTTGAATAAACCTTTGAAAGTGGGCCAGAGATTTCATTTGGGGCTGGTTTTGGCTAAGCAAGCTGTCATCTCACCGCCAGCAGGGCGCTTCCTCCTGCACTTCTCCCAACTCCCACATCTGTACAGAAGCAAAGGCCTTGAAGTTCAGGGAGTTTTAGTCAGCTGTTTGTGTTAAAGGGATGATTTTACTTTTAATCTCCCGTTTGTTTTACAGTTTATAGAGTACGAGACCTTCTGTTTAAATTGTTTATTGAAGAAAAGAAGCCTGGGGGAACTCAAATAGGGAACCACAGTCAAAGCCACTGCTTTCAGTTAGCTTGAACGGCTTATGGAAATTGCTCCTCAGCCTTCTTAACCACTGCTATCCTACTTTTGACAGTGGGATTTCCACGTCTCAGACTTTTGAAGGCCCATTTGAAAAACAAGATTAAATATACTACAGGCAGCGTGCAGCAGAGTGCGGGGCAATAAAGATTATCTTAACATAATGCTACCCAGAGAAATAGCCAGTTCCTCAGCAACTACACATTAGTCTGTAACATTTCTGTTTTAGAGGGGGAGGAGGCTAGAACTGTAACAGAAGCATAAAGAATCATCTCAATAAGGTAGAGGTTCAGCAATGGTTGTGCACTGGGCCCCTCTTCTGCTCTGCAGTCAGACGGTTGCATACCCAGTTGCAACAGCACTGCTGGCTCCATGCTGTACCACCAACGTGGGGTGAGTATGCTGCGTGCAGTTACTTGCACTCCAATTCTCAATCTGTTTTCACAATTTGCCTCTGTATTACTCATCCTGCTTTAGTAGCTTCTGTTATTTCCTTTTCTGATTTTTCTGAATCCCGCATTCAACAAGATCATGACCAGAGAAGATGTGTCGATCCAATCTGTGGACAATGAAATCAAGAGCTCCTGAAGTTTTCCGAGAGTCCAGCCACTTGCTTGGCATTTTTGCTTGCATTTTGTTAATTTCAAGTCACTCAGAGTAAGAGATCATTTACCTGCCTTTTGAACAATGACCTTGCCTTTGTTAATGTAGGGTTAAATATAAAGCTGAAAGGTGAGATCTGAAGGGAGCCTTTCCAAACCGTGACGAACATTTAAACTCTTCAGTTGTTTTTTTTCAGTCTTAACCTACACGTGCAGAACACAATAGAAGTCATCTCTAGACACCCTCCCCATTTCTTGGAAGCAAAGCAACAGATAATCCCAAAATCTCTATTTTTGAAAAGAGTTTACTCACATAGTTTGAATAAATTAATTTGCAAATAAAAATTAAACTACAGTATAACATAGTTTGAATAAGATGATTAGAACAACTACAATACAGGGGGTTTCTTGCTGCATAAGTTTCATTACTTAATGCATATAATCTGGAGAATGTCAAAATCAGTTATATTTCTATGAAAAGGGAGTAACAGCAGTTACATGTACATGACAACTAACTGAACTTATAATACAAGTTTCCTGACACATGCATTTCCTGAGTGAACCAAACAATATATATAATTTCTTTTTTTAAAAAATGAAGAAACAATTGACAGTCGAAAGCAAATATTTCATGACATCTAAGCAACATACACCTCTTTTTAAACCAAAAAGTTTAGAACAGCTTTGAAAGGGAAAATTAAAGCAAGGTATAAAGTATGGAGATTTGCTACCGTCAATTATACAGTACATATGAAAAAAAACAACAAAAGGTTGGCCTAAAAAAAAAAGTCAGTTTGTGTATTTGCCATTAAACATGGTGGGTTAGCAGCAAAGCTGGATGTAGTGCACTGGCCTTTCCTGGCGAATACAGAATGGAAATGAGGGTTAGGGTAAGGAGAGCACAGAGACCACGACCTAGAGCCCACCACAGTGTGAACAGATCTTATGCAGATCCACAGCAAAGCCTATGAGGCCAGTCCCAGTGCAAGCTCTTCCCTAACAGATTGCCAACTGGGTCAAATGCACGAAGACGCCAGGATGCAGCACACATCCAGCAGGTACCAGGCTTCTCTTTTGTTCCACGTGTGGCCTAGATGAGTACCTGCACCCAGCTCCTCAGAGCAGCATATAGGCAAGCACACGATACCGGTGGCTCCCACATGCACAGCTGCAAGGAGCCAGACAAAAGGCAGAATGTGTGACTGACAGACCCTTTCTCGAGCAAAGACTGTGGCCCACTCACAAACTGCTCCCCACATCACACGTGGCATGGGCACATGCACTTTTCACCTCCCCAAACAGCAAGAAACAAAATGAGCCTGATCTTTCAGGTTTGTTAAAGTTCAACATTGGAAAAACCCCTCAGAAATGTCACTAATGCTAAATAAAGACATGTTAGCATGAAGGGAGGAAAAATCCTTAATCTAGACTAAGTTGCATATTCAAAGAGTCTGGTAAATATCTTTCTCATAACCAGATCTTAAGTACAGTCCTACCAAAAAGACGCTTTAAGAAGTCCTTCTTAGCTACCTTTCACGTGGTTAAAGCACATCTTGACGCCATCATAAATTGCATTAGCTTTGTTCGAAAAGTATTTTAACTATTCTAAGAACTCAGTACTGCAGATTAAAAAAGATTTTTCTACCATTTCCATCTCACCTCCTTCTCCATCCAGAACTATTCTACACATCCAATTGCTGGATGTAACTCACTATGACCACGCTACTCTACACATTCTATGCATTTTCAATAATAAAGATAAATAGAAAAGAGTTAATATACACGTTATATTTTACAATGTTTGCATCCAAGCTGTAAACTACTGCTCTTTGAACTATTTACCCTCCATATACAAAAAGAATGGAAACAAATTTCAAATACTGTGGGGGCATTTGATTCAAAACCATTAAACGAAAGGCATTTCAATTCACTCCGCAATACTTCCTTCACCTCCTCAGGAAGCAGTTAACTAAACAAGCAGGACTTCTCTCTTACCCCTGTTTCTTCCATTTGCAGACCTTTCTCAATAGAGAGGGATTTAGCTGTCATAACAGAAAAAAAAACCAAAATTCTTCATCTTAATGCAAACCAGCAAAGCCCAGAGAATACGAAAAACGGTTGATTTAAAAATCAGAATCGCTTAGCTTATCAGTTTACTGCAGTCCTCGGATATACGTGTGTTAGTCAAGAGGTCCTTGGAAAATGAGTCTGATGTAACCTTGCTCACCAGCCAGCTGATGCGCACAGAAGGGACAGGCTGCATGAAAAGTGTGAGTACCATGAGGAAGAGGGATTTGGGACCAATAAGCAGTTGTCTTTTCTGAGCACACGTGGCCGCACGGGCTGAACGCGTGAGTTGGAGGTCCCGCATCCACATAAAATCCCGCTTCACATCCGAGCCACAGAGGCACGTAAGGGCCCACAGAGCGGCACATGGGACACTCCCGATCCTTGCCGTCTCTCTCCTCCTTGTTTCCCCAGTTGTGATAGCCGTGCACGTGGCCGCAGTTCAGGTACACCCACGGCTGCTTCTCATCTACAACATCTTTTCTCTTCATGCTGGGAAATGCCAAGGTGTTAAAGCCCACCGGACACTGGGGCCTCGCCGCATTGATCTCCTGCCTCAGCGCCTCCAGGTGCTTGACGGTGGGAGTGCGCGAAAGCCCTTCTGCAGTGCGCCACAGCAACGTTGCTCCACACAGGTCGATCAGAGAGCCATCCTGCAGCTGGTTTGTCTCATTTTCAACCTTGTGATGGACAGAGGAAGAGAAAGGTGCCACCTAGCATTATCTGAAGAGTAACAAGGCACTTTCATTACACTGGTTTACCTGGAAGATCCAGATAAAGTTTCAAGCAACTAATAAGAGCCCTATGCAAGACTTCCACAGAACCCAGTGCCACTTCCTCCTCTTTCTAAGGAAAACTTCTTAAGAGATTAAGGTGTACGTTAAAAAATTACGTGGAGTCCTCCATTGTATTTTAGACTGCTTCATTCACACATGGTGAAGTGGCTTGTGCTATCAAGGGGAATGGAAGGCCAGTTGGACTAGGTGATCTCGTAGGTCCTTTCCAACACTGTGATTCTGTACCTTTACACAAGGCTTTGCTCTCCCCAAGAAAAATAAGCTGCCAGCATTCCTAGTTAAATGCACCAGTAAAGTATTCATGCACATTTATTTTTGCTAAGAGACTCAAGTCATACCAAAATTAATCACCTCCTAAAAGTGTCACCACCAGTGCTTTGGAAGCAAAGAGGAAGGTAAAAAATGCAAACAAAGAAATGAATATCCAGGTACAGAGAACATGTGTCAATAAATATTCTTTTCTATTCTTTAAGAAGGGAAACATACGAAACTTCAAAGCGTGAACACAAAAGGAAGAATCAGGAAAATGCTCTTTAAAACACGAACACGATTATCACATCTTGCAGAAGGGCACACTAGAGTGCCAACTCATCTGGGGAGAGTAGTCTCGATCTGTAGTTTAGTACTATTTCTGAGACAGATTTAGTTTTCCAGGTCAAGCAAGAACCTTTCATGTGTGAACAGAGGAAGATATAAGTCAATGCAGCTTATTGCACAGGTGACAAATGCACTGAATTAGGCAGATTCTGGCTTCTATTTAGGCCCAAACTGTATCACTTGTGTCTGTGCCCATCTTAAACATGCTACATTAAACGCTGGTCTCCGCTCTTACCATTTTCCCCCTCTGCTGAGCTGATCTGGTTTCACGGAGGCTGAACACATTCCCACACACAGATATCTCTCTCCATACTCCTGGCTTGGAGTCTTCTGTAAATCCATTACGTGGATGCATAACAAGAACTCCATTTGTGGTTAGTCCATCCATTTGCCCATCTGAAGTCTTCCACTTCGCAGCCTTCTCCTAAGAGAAACAACCTCAATGAGAACTTCTAATTTGGCTGAAGTAGAGGCTCAAATTAGATCAAAAATAAGCCTGCACTGATTTGGGAGAACAAAAAGAATTCCCTTACCCCAAGAAAGATGTTCTTCGAGGAGTCAAATCCTGCAGCATATATTCTTGCTGTAAAAGGAGGGTTACGTTCACATATGATTCTGCAGGCAAATCTTGATATAGTGCTTTGCACAGACTGCGTATCTGAATTACTCTGACTTCCAGGAACCGTATCTGTCACAACAAAGTCTATAGGGCTCTCTGTTGATCTACCAATCTGCAAAAAGGGATAAAAAAAAAAAAAAAAAAAGCTGTTTAGATGTTTGCCTTTAGACCTACTAATGTTCAAGCCCAAAACAATCTAGAAATGATTTTAAAAAATCATAGCATTCCAATTTGAAGCACTTAGGTCCATCAATTTGAGATTAGTTTTCTGAAGCCTAATCTGAATTATTTTCTCTATCTTCATGTGATCAAAGTTATTCCAAAGGTTGAGTACAGCCAAATGAAGGAAGGAGGAAAAAAAAAGATGTAATTAAGCTAATACTGAGATAATTTCCCATTGAAAGTCTCCTCAGAGAAGTTAAAACTCAGGTCACCTGGATCAGCTGCAGCAGCAGCTGAACAGCTGGGACAAAGCAGTCAAATGGAAAAGTGGTATTCAGACACTTTGCATGCCCAGAGTATTCTGAGCAATGCCATACTAGGTGGAGGTACAGGTGTAAGAAAAATGTCTGGAGATTACATGAGCTGAAACTGCAGCTCCAGTGAGGTACTAAGCAGCAGCACATCTGTCAGGAAAGACCAAGTACAAGATGGTTGTGGCTGGAGCAGCGTGATGCTACATTAATATTAACACAACAGGGATACAACATCTGACCGCAGCCTGATTTCTAAGACAAGCCTGATTCTAAGACAATGGTCTTAGAAACAGCAGGCTGCAGAGTAGTTGTGCCCTCTTTTCTAGTTGTATGGAAGAAAAATACATTTGCAGTCTCACACACTTTACCAATTTTGATACAGTTGCATGTTTTTGACTGCTTTTTCGTCCTTTCCTCTTTACAAAACAGAGGAGTTATATCCCAACCCCAAACATCCCCATAGCCAGGTTTTAAGCCCACTTGTACATTATTACCTTTCACTCACTTTCAGAGCTCTCAAGCCTCTTAAAACATAGCTGGTTATATTAAGACTGATTAACTGCTAGGCAGCAGACAAAGAGCCTGAGGTAGTTTTTGGTGAAGGCTAGAGAGCTTTCATGAGACTGAAACTGCTCTGTCAGAATATGTTTTTCTTTTTTTTCTTTCCCTTAGACAGGATAACCCAACAGCACACAAAGATCACCACTGGCAATTTAAGAGCAGAATACATGCCATAGCATGCCTGAACAGAGAACATTTAAACTACAGCTTATGCTGCAGTTAGTTTGTTACAGCCCTTTTGCTGTTGGAGATACTTGCAGTTGCACACAGCTTCCTCACCACATACCAACACCTCCTACCTTCTTAGATTCTGCAATGTCGTCACAGTTAAATGCTGTGACAGCAGAACCCCTTGCCTTACATTAAGTACAACGAAAATCAATGCGCTATCAGTCCAGGAATTAGAAGAAACAAAACAAAATCTGAAACAAAACCCTTTTGAGAAAAACAGGAAATAATAAGATATGAGTGAACACAGCTGCAAACGTGTTTGTG
This sequence comes from Lagopus leucura, assembly GCF_019238085.1. Classification (NCBI taxonomy): domain Eukaryota; kingdom Metazoa; phylum Chordata; class Aves; order Galliformes; family Phasianidae; genus Lagopus; species Lagopus leucura. Next base: position 95,164,980 of record NW_024962252.1, read on the forward strand.
GTTCAATGTCATACACACAGGAAACTCCTACAAAGTTATTCTAAACTAATAGTACACTAGAAGTGGGCCTTTCTCAACATTTCCCACCATTTATGCTTTTTTCTGGGGTTGTGTTAGAAGTTTCTCCTGTATTTTTACACTGCATTTCTTCTACCCTCTTACTGGCTGATCCCAAATCCATTCATGAATGCTGGAAGCAAAGTTCCAAGTGCTTCAGAGAACTGTGCACTTTACTCTTAAGCTGTGTCTCATCCCTCCTCACAAAATTATGTGACTGAGTGGCAGTCAACAGCAAAACCATAATTCTGTGCATTAGTTGCAAAAACAGATTTGGCCTCTGACCAAGTAAACCTAAAAGAGATGCACAGATGCACAGCCTTGTATATGTGATGGCCTTGGGAATGAACAGAATTAAACATCTCTGAAGAATAAAGCGCCAAAAGTAACAGTTTCACATCTGAGAGGAAAAGCATATTGAGATAATGTCTCACTGGAACCAACACAGGTGAGAATACGTGCTGGTATCACTTAATTCACGTACCTGGAACATATCTGTGTTGCTGTCATGGGTATATTCAACTACTACTGTCTGGGCCCGAGACAAAGTGTAAGATATGCTGTGTTGGTCCTTATTGCTTATTGCCTGTGGAAAGAAAAGACAAGTTACTGCGCTAGTGAACAATAAATCTACTACATACAGCAGCAACATAGCCAGGCTCTTTTCTGCTCAATGAACACATTAAGTGCGATGCTCATTAGTGACACACCTGTAGTTAGACTTGACAAAAACCAGTCCTCACCATTAAAAAAAGCTGTAGGATTGATTCAGCAACAGACCAAACTGGTCTCTTTACCACACGCTGCCACAAAATAAATGTAATCAGGACAGATTATTAGTCATGCTTAATATTAAAGCACAGCTGGCTTTAGCACAAAGAACAGAACTGAGTGCAAAGGCTGAAACTGGATTCAGCCGGAACTTCTCAACAGCAAAGTGATAAAAACTTACAGAATTCATTATAAAAAAATATATATATATATATATATATATATATCTGAGTTCATATTAAAATCACTGATGATTAATAAGCCACATGGACAAAGAAGTTACAAGCAGTGCTATCAATTCTTACCCAGTTTACACATGCTGTAGCAAAGTAACCTAGGCTTCAGTGAGTTTAGATTTTCATTCTAGAGATTTATGCAGTGCTTCATAAGCAAAACTAAAACTATCTGAACAAACAAACTTCTGTGAAGTGCTTCCAGATAGCACTTATTACTTGAAGACCGTAAACAATCAGCATAGTATTAAACTAGGAATCAATATTTCTAAGCACTGAATTATTTTCAGAATCAAATATTTAACTGTACTGAATTTGTCCAAGGGCCTGATTTTGAACATACTGAATATCTCTAAATAACTTAGAATGTTTATGCATTCTTGAATTCCACTGGTATTAGTGGAAGCAATCTGCTTCTTACTGAACATAATTGCAATACACTTGAAATACCACAATAAAGTAGTATTTCATGGTAAATACCTTACCTATAATAGCCTGAGTTTTGACATGAAGTACAACTCAACTTCAGGACTTAGGCTATTTCTTCACTGCTTCTTAAAGGGAACTCTGAACTTGGTTACCAGCCACAAAAAATGTGCCCTGCCAAACCACCTCATCTCAGGGAACTCCTACCCACTGGACTGAGTAGGAAGTACAGACAGAGCTTTGATCAAGGATCATTTCAAAATCAGCTTCATACAAAGCAAGCTTAGCCCTAAAGCATGAATGAGTGCAAACACAGGAAATTTGAAACAAATGTCTGTAGCAAATTTGGAGGGAAAACAAAATAAAAGGTTTTACATGACAGGACTGGGCCTTGAGTGTTCGTGTTTCAAAAACAAGCATTTTTCATTCTGGGTATGTCAAAGACTGTGAATGGCTTCTTGCTAAACCTGACAGGTACCAAAAATCCTTGAATAAACATGAATCATTCTTTTCACAGTCAGAACTTCATGCTTTTTTTATTTCATCTCAGCATGGATTTCACTTGGAATTCTTTAGACAGCACCAGCAGAAACAAGACTTAATCACACAAATCCTAGAATCTTTTCAAGTGGAAAGGACCCTTAGAGGCCATCTAGTCCAACACCTCTGCAATGAACAGGGACTCTTATAGCTCAGATGCTCAGAGACCTGTCCAGCCTGACCTCAAAGGTCTCCAGGGACAGGACACCACCACCTCCCTGGGCAACCCATGTCAGTGCCTCACTATCCTTACTGTAAAAAACTTCCTTACATCTAATCTGTATCTTCCCTCTTTTAGTTTGAAATCATTTCCCCTTGTCCTGCTTAAGAGTCTGTTGCCTGTTGACCAATACAAAAGTGTTGTTGGATATCTCAGCTTTCTTCTTGTCCACTGTTAATAGCCTGCCTCTGTTGCCCATCAGAGAGGGTATACCCTCCTGAACTTCCCTTTTCCAGATTATATACCTACAGAAGCCTTTCTTATCCTTTGTTGCACCCCTTGCCAAGTCCAGTTCCAGTTGCACTTTGGTGTTCCTGACACCAACCCTATACATACAACCTAGCAGTATCCCTATACTCCTCCTAGGTTACCTGTCCTGCCTCCACTGCTAGTGCGTTTTCTTCTTGCTCTCCAGTTTGATCACATCACAGTTCAGTTATGTCAGCCTATTGCCTTCCTTTTCTGCCTTCCTACACCCAGTGATAGAAAGCTCTTATGCATACAGGAAAGCTTCCTTTAAGATCTGACTGGTCTGTTTCACTCTCTTACCCTTAAGAACTGATTCCCAGGGAGTTTTGTTAACTAAATCCTTGAAGAAATAGAATTTGGCTTTCCTAAAATTAAGCATCCTGATTTTACTCTTTGCCTGCCTGATATCCCTCGAGAATAAATTTCACCACTGCATGGTCACTACAGTCCAGGCAGCCCCCTGTCCTGATGTCACCAATCAGCTCACTTGCATTGGTGAGCAACTGGTCCAGCACTGCATCCCCCTGGTGGGGCTATTACTTGGCTAATCAAGCTTACCTTTGCTGCTTGAGGGGTACAGGCAATATGCACAGTGCTAGGTTTCACCCCGTTTGCTTTGGGCCTTTTAAATAAAGCAAATCTACTTTTTCTTCTTCCTCTATCTCCATTTGGGAGTGACCCATTGTACCTATAAAAGAAAGGACAGAAAAATAATGAAGTCCATATTTCCGTACAACTTCAAGAGGTGCAGACCTACATAAAATTTCATTCTAAACACAAAGTCTTCTTAACTAGTACAATATTAAAAAGGTACAGATCTCCAATTAGTTACATGTATTTAAATCTGATAATAGGCAACTGAAGTACTGAAACATGCCTACAGAACTACAGCACATGCACCCAAAGACTACAGAGCAAGGAATACTCTCTAGGATTCATCTCAGAGCTACTATCAACAAGTAGAAAGGATTCATTTCAATGCTTGCTAGATAAAATATGAAAGGAGTTCAAGACACAGTATGAAAGTGAGAGGTAGCATGATAACATCACCTCTCTCAGCAACCTGCAGATAACTGCTTTAAGCATGCTCTGAAATTCTACCTTCATTCTCACTTCCAGCAAACATAAACACTTACCCCAAAACGATCAATTCACCATACTTCACCGGTGCTTTTGATGGATGATTTTCTTGATCAGGAGAAAACATGAGCTTAGCTAGTGACTTCTTCTCAAACTTCAGGTCACTGATCAAGAGTTGTGGCACACTTTTTTCATTATTTCCTGTAAAAATAAAGAAAATGAAGTGTAAGAGACTCAAATCCATCAATTACACCAACCCTGCACACTTATTTTTGGTCCTCCTGATACAGTAGGTACATTATTTTGCACCTGGTGTTTTCCCATGTTTTGGCTTTGCTTGAAATAACTTCAAAAAGATCACACGCAGATACATCAATTCAGGCTGTGCTGCCTGCAACAATTACATGAGCAGATGAGTGTTTTTAGAAAATTCCCATTCAGCCTTGATAAAACATTGTTTCCATTTACGCTTTATTCTAGTAAAATTTTAGTATAAATTGTATATAGCTTCACTGAGCATGTTTCGTTCAGCTATCAAGAAGCAGAATCTGACAAGGATCAAATTGAAAGGAAAAACAAGACTGGTGCATTAACCAAAGAGCTTCAAGTCCTCATGGAAAGTATCTGATTCAGAGCTTTCCAAAAAAGTTCTGGGTAGGCAGATTGGAGAAAGTTGTCATACAACTACATATCGAGTCTACCATATGAATTTGGGGTGTGCAATGTGACCTGTGCCTGAGCAGAGAAAGAAGTGATGCAAACAGCTGTTTGAAACAAATCTCCAGTAAAAATTATGAGCAATTCTTTATGAGAGTGGTTTCCTGGAGTGCACTTTTTGGTCCTATTTTGTTTTCAGGATCACTGCATACCACCATTCTTTACACCTTCTCACTAGTAACGTTTCCAGACACTGACCCAACTCCTACAAAGAGGAGGATGCTCCAGAGGAAGCGTACCCATCACAGCACTTGTTTCATATCAAATAAAGCCGACAGCAGCCCGTTTGAAGCTTTCACTTAAAAGAAACAAGACTATTCCCTTGGTTCTTCCAGACCAAGCTTTCCTACGGACTCATAAAACCATTAAGCTTTTTAGTTCTGCACTTTTGGTTATGAACTGATTGTTAATATTCTGCCTTCCATTCAAGCAAACATTTTTGGCCCACACAACATTTCTCATATCCTGTCATCCACTTTAATCGTGACAATGATGTTGTATTTCTGCTTTCTTCTGCCTGGAAGTAGATGTCATGCAGAAAAGACACCACTGTGTCATTCTACCCTCCACCATATGCCCTAATAGAGAAGAAAACGTGACCATCGTGCTCACATTTGTTCAGCACCTGGAACAAAGACACCTTCACTGACCCATCTCTACCCTCAGTTCTCTTTGCTCCACCGTGCAGGAGCCTGGCCTTCAGTGGCCCTTCTCGAGCTAGCACCTCCTCATTCAGCACAGACAGACCGACCCCCTACTTGCAACCAGCCACAATGTTATCTCAGAAATCAGTATGTTCCTTAATGCCCCCTTGAATGCTATCCCATGTACTCAGGAGGGCTACACACATCTTACTGTTCTCCCAACTTCTGGCTGTGTTCTGCAGTCATTGCAGCAGAAGACTAAACCGAAACCTTTCATCTACCTTTATTCTTTTTTCCTCCATCTTTTTTCTCCTTGCTCTCAGCCTGGGTACTCTGGACTATGCAGTACTTGAAACTATAAGTTAAATAAAGCCTTCGTTTAGCACACATGTAACGTTAGCACAATCCTGACCCACTGCTAGATGTACAAGTGCATCCTACTAAACCTGATCTGTACTGCACTACCACACAGCATGTCTCCTGCCTGCTCTCCCGTATTTTCATTTTGTAATAAGCAGCATGTATTTTCATCAAATATTTCTACTTAAGTCAGTAGAAATCTATATCCTTATGTTCATATACAGATAATTTTTTGTGAAGTATTTGTACCATCAAATTCAGTATTTCAGCATTTGTTTTGCTTTAAAGTTTCCTTGCATTAGAGTTACTCACGTTGTCTTCAAAACCCAGTTTCTAATGATTTCATCTCCTCCCTAAACAATTAACCTGTTTTCCTCTTGAATCTCCACACCAGTCTTTTGCACTCACTTCAATCTTCTCCACATAGGAGTAATTTCAACTTGGTCATCACATATTCACATGCAGCACTTCACATCTCTTTGCTAAAGCACGCAGTGTCTGTCCTTTGAATTAACATTTAACAACTGAGAAGAACCACTATGAAATCTGTAATGCCATCTACTAGCAAGCAGCACAGTAAATGCCACAAAAAAAGACAGAAAAGAACTTGAGTAGTACCCATCCTACTCTACATTCAGGAAAAAGAGCTCATCAATTCACACAGAGAAAGGGAGGAGGCAAGCAGTAAAAATAATGTTAAGCTCTAACACTAGTGCAAAAAACTTCCCCAGCTGAGTGAACAACTTCATGGAAGGCTAAAGAAACAAAAGGCATCTCCAAGTCAGGCAGCTTCTGAGTCTTGGTAAAAGTAATTGCACATGAACAATTAAGGGAGACTCTACTTGAAAGCACCACCCAAATTGGTGGCCAGTGACCTCTTCTTAAGAGCTGACAGAGCAGAAACCAAAAAGGGAGAGAAGCTCACGTGCCTGCTTTAGCTGTGCAACAAGTCTTAATACAAGAAAGCGTCAAGCATCTGACACTCAGCTCCCACTAATGCTCCTTCCTTTGTTGTTTCACGTTTAAATAAACCCAAGCAGGTTTATTCCAGGAGCAGCACAGACAGCAGAAACCCACTTCTTATTTGACCCAATGAAGGTCCCAGAAATGTAATTCCAGAGCTCCAAATGATACAACAGCTTGCTTCCACATTTTTCAAAAACATGGCTTGAATGCTAGAACTTGATTTTTTTCTCAAGTACGTCAGAACCTCCACAGGCTGCACAAGCCACTCTTCTAACTACTAACACAGTAACTTCAGTTCAGGCACCTACCAAATTCAGAACCCCTTAGCAATTCCATGCAATGCAAAAGCTACTTCTCACACTGTATGATCTGCTCAATGCACTGTGCTCACAACAAAGACATTTTTTCCTCCTGGAAATAATAAATGCTGATCAAGTTCTTCCTATGAGGTTCACAAGACTACTCCAGTTGCAACTCATTTGTTATGAGTCGATTGGGCCACAGGATAACCACCCCACTCCTGAAACAGAGAAGGCCTGTGGATCTTTTAAAGCTGGATACAGCATACAGGAACTTACAGAACAGAATGCTCTTGAGCTGCCTGGAAGAAATCACTAAGTTTTACAGTAATGGGTCTTTTGTTCTTACAGAATGACCTGCCTGGCTTTTATTTCTAGAATACTATATCAGACTTCATGGAAGTGCTATGAAAAGCTAATTAAATACATCAAAAAGTCAACCTGGTGCTGTAGTATCCAAGAACAACTGAGCAACTGGCTGCTTGAACTGAAGACAAGCAAGTTAGCTTTTTGCCATGACCTTTAATTTGGAAGTGGTGTATCTGCCCATCAGTGGATTTGTCATTGTTGGGATAGTCCCAGAACAAGAGACTACTTTAAAACTCCTTCAACATCCTTGAACACAGTCCTCCACCATAAAATTAAAGAGAATTTGTGAGTAAAGTAACTTCCACACACACACACACACACACACACACACACACAAATAATCAGAAAAGGCACTACTTGAATTGGTAAGAGGTGCTGCTCAGCAAGCACATCTTTGCTGTTAGCACAAAAATATGATGAGTACCAGTTAGCATCTTTCAGTCTTAAAGCAGGAAAACAGAATAGGAAGAACTCATAAACAACACTTTGTTGTTCTTAAAACTGGTTTCTCTGCAGCCAGGAGAAAGACTGTGGAAGGTAACTTGCACAATACTGCCATGCATGGCATGAGGCATTGGAACAGCTTGCCCAGAGAAGCTGTGGATGCCCCCTCCCTGCAGCTGCTAAAGGCCATGTTAGATGGCTGGCAACCCTGCCCACAGCAGGGAGTTAGAACTAGATGATCTTTACGGGCCGCTCCAACCCAAGCCATTCTATGATTGTCATCCTACAGGTAGTTGTTTTGAGGCAGTGGAAAGAGTTGACATCTAAACTGAAAACATACTTTGAATTTGGTTTAGGAACGGAAACCCAGTTTCCTACCAACCTTTTTGTTCTTAAATACTCACTTGAGTCACACAGGGCAAAGGCTGCTATTGCAGAAAGCAAGCCACATACTTCGGACAACATTTGTATAGAAGGAAAAGCCTTATCATTGTCCTCTGTCCTGTAACATTCAAAAACCAGTCTCTGAATCTGGAGACAGACCTAGCAAGCCATGTGCTGCTGCAGCATGTAATAATGAACAGGCTCAGACTCACTAAGCACTGCCAATCTAACATGCCTTCAGCCACTTAGAGACATACATACATCAGTTCAAGTCCAACTGAACATCAGGATCTGTGCCAGGAATGTCAGGGTTGTGGTCAACAGCTCTTTGTCCAGGTGTCGGGGCACAAGTCCTTCAGCAATCCATCTTGGGACTGGCACTCTTTAACTTCCTTATCACTGACAGACGATGGGATTGAGTGCATCCTCAGCAAGTTTGCTGATGACACCAAGCTGAGCAGTGCAGTTGACACAACAGAAGGAAGGGATGCCACAGACTTGAGAAGTGGGCCCATGTGAACCTAATAATGTTCAACAAGGCCAAGTGCAAGGTGTTGTACTTGGGTTGGGGCAGTGCATACAGACTGGGAAAAGAACTCACTGAGAAGAGTCCTACAGAGAAGGACTTGAGGGTCCTGGCCAATGAAAAGTTGGATATGAACAGCAGTGTGAACCTGAACTTGAGAACCAGAAGGCCAACAGCGTCCTGGGCTGCATCAACGGAGGGTGGCAGCAAGGTGAGGGAGGGGGACTGCCCCCCTCTGCTCCATCCTTGTGAGGACCCACCTGCAGTACTGCATCCAAGCCTGAGGCCCTGAGTAAAGGAAAGATGTAGAGTTGTGGGAGCAGGACCAGAGGAGGGCCACAAAGTTGCTCAGAGGGCTGGAGAACCACTCCTAAGAAGACAGGCTGAGGGAGCTGAACTTATTCATCCCAGAGGAGGCTTTGGAGAGACCTCACTGCATTCTTCAAGTACTTGAAAAGAGCTTATAAGCAGGAGGGAAACTGATTTGTTACATGGTCTGATAGCAATAGGAAAAGTGGGGAACGGCTTTAAAGTAAGAGGAGAAACGTAGGTTAGATGTTCGGAAGAAATTCCCTACACAGAATGTGGTGAGGCATATCATGCAGAGAAGCTGTGGATGCCCCCCCGACCCCTGAAGGTGTTTGAGGCCACGTTGGATGGGACCATGGGCAGCTTGATCTGCCTCAGCAGGTGGGCTGGAGCTTGGTGATCTTTAAGATCCCTTCCAACCTAAGCCACTCTATGATCTGACATTTGTCTTCACTTACTACCTCAAGGTTTAAGCCTTTGGGCACATGAAAACAGAATGAAAACAGAGGCAAGTTACAAGAATCTACGCTCTCAGAACAAACCATTTCCAGTGGGGAATCCAGAGATGTAATGAATTTTGGTTGAACTACCAGCTTTAACTTACCAGCTACGTTCAACCATTCCTCTGTCTTTCCTGATCATGAGACTACATTCATAATTAGTCTGTACTGGCTTCTATAGAAAGCCTTCCAATCCTGTTTGCACTGGGGCACAGCACCTTGTGAATAAGCTTGCTATTTAGTAGACCAAGAACGGTTTTTAAAACTGCAGCAAGCATACTAGTATATTAATGGTTAAAACGGGGTAGGGGGAAGGGAGAACATAAATTCAATGAGTCCAAGCAGAGATTCATTAAACACTCTGCTGTGAGCTAAAAATACTAGAATAAAAGTCTCTTTGTAATAAATTACCATCATTTTCTAAACACAGAGCCAGCATTATAGGCTGTTAGCAACTGTAGCTAGTGCCAGACTAGCCCTTTTCTAAAATACTGCATTAAAAAAAAAAAAAAAATTGCATAAAAAGTCCTCTGTCAATGAGGAAATTAAAAATATGCTGATTCAGATGCAAAAGATGAATATTTTTCCATTTTTATATTATCATTATGTTCTGTATCTACATATTCTAGGGTTTGGGGTTTTTTTTTCCTTACAGAAATAAAGCACAAGACAGCTTAGCTACTCATTTTTTATACAGTTTGCTATTTGTAGTTCTCCATTTACAACCCTTGCAACTGTCATATGCAGCTCTTCACTCAGCAGTTCTGCTTTAAGTCAGAGAGGATACGGACAAAACATAACCCAACTCTTCTCACAGGTATGCAGTGATGGAAATAGGAGGCAACAAATAAGCTGCAAACACAGGAAATTATGATGAGCAATTAGGGGTAAAACAAAAAGTCCTGAGCAGCTGAAAGATCTCCATTGAGGAATTGGAAATATTGAAAGCTCAGCAGCACACAGCCCTGAATAACCTGATCTAGGGCTGCCCCACATAGACAGCAGAGAGACTGGAGCACACAACCTCCCAACCTAATTCTAGTTCTAGAACCCCATTTTAGGAAACCCAGCACCATCTCAAGAGCCAACTAAAGCACAAGTGCTCCTTAACCCTTCAAAGATAAACCCTGACTTGTACGTTCAAAGGACTGGAACATCAAAGTTAAGGTAACCATGACACAAGAGGTCTGGTGCATAATGCTTGTCCCTCAAGATGAAGACGTTTGCAAGCGCAAAAGAACAGAGAGGCAAGAAGCAACTGGAGAGATGTAAAAGAAGCAATCTCCAGCAGACCAGCTTCTTGCTTGATTAGAAGTTCTATGAAGTCGAGGCTGCTGGATTTGGAAACATGGCTGTTAGCGCAGTAGTTTACAGCACTACACACAAAATAACAGGAGTAGCAGCACATTTTGGATCATCACATAGAATCACTCTGTGTGAGTGGCTTGTAACTCAGTCTTGAAACATCAGTACCTTCACAGGTCGTCACATTTCAAAGTGACCGCCTGTTTTCTGAAACAGATGTTCTTGTCTTTGGAATTAGTGTCACTTTCCTGATACTGATAATGCCCCTACTCTTCTATGTGAGCAGCAAGGAATCAGTTCCTTGCACCACGATGGCTCTGAGGGCAGGCAGAGAGTGGGAAATCACTTTCTTGTATGAGATGGTTAAATCATCACTGTGAAGTTACTCTCCTTCAATTGACTTCTTTTTAAAAGCTTCTATTTATTTATTTTTTACCCAGGCAGTCAATCCAGTAAAAAGAGCACATAAGTCACAGGAGAGTGTTTCATGTTTATAAGCTATAGTTTCCACTCTTCACCCAGTTCCCAGTTGAAAACAAGCTCATGCTTCCTTCACACACATACCTGGAACTTTAGGTTCAGCAAGTTTAATTAAATTTCACTTTCTAGATCAGTCAGATTCTTTCTACAGCACTGCAGATGCATAGGAAAGGTACAGCAAAACAGCTGTTAAGTATTCAAGTTGCACTGTCACTTCAGATCAGTAGTGCTATTTTTCCTTTCTACAGTAGGGTCATTAAATTTCCCCTCCTTTCTAGGAAAAGAAATGCTTAAGCACCTAAAAAAAGGTGCAGAAAAAGCCTCAGGAGCGTGGAAATTTAGCCCAGACCTGCTTTTGAATGGCTTCCTTTCCTTACTCTATATTGTCTGCTTTTTCTAACCTCTGAATAAGCTTAGTCATCCACTATATACACAAGAGCACTTTATGATATAAAAGCACTGAAAAGACAACAAGGCCAAATCCTGAAACCAGGAAGCAGCCTCTCCCACTTAGGATACCAAGCACAAAACAGTGCAAACAACTGTCTGCTGCTCTGTCTTGAAAACATCAGTGAAGTCTCAATGCAGGGATTTTTCATTCTCCTAAACAGAATGCAAGCATCTTTTTATCACCAGCATCTGCTGTTGGTAGACTGGTAATCCTGGAAACATGTCATACAAGAGTCTTAGCACGCGGGAAAAAAACCATATTGCCTATAGACAACTCCAAAAGGGCATTAATTTGACACACAAGAGCATATCTACCACTGTGCACCAAGACTACAGCCAACCTTTTCCAGTGAGAGAAACAGCAATTTAGTTAGGTTGCCATACAGCATGCTGCCTCAAGTGCTGCTTCCATCACAGAGGCAAACCAAAGCAGCTCTTAGCAATTTTATGAAGCTCAGAAACAATACTGAGAGTACAAGCACTTGTTCAGGCAAACATTTTAGAACAAGGCTTCTATTATAAGTGCCTATATGAAAACCTGTACTTCACGATGGTGCTCAAAAATCATATTCTTCTTCAGAAGATGGAAAATCTAAGTACAGAGGCCTGATTTCAATCAGACCTCTGCTACCTTCAGTTGCGTTATTCTGAATTGCCACTGATGGGATCAGAGCAGGGTCAGGCATATTAAAACTGAAGGAGTTATGTAACAGCTAATGATCCAACTTAACAGTTTGACAAAAATCAATTCTGAAAATATTCTCAAAAAAAAAAATCCAGCATTTTTTTCAGTTACGAAAAGTAACAGCTGATCCTCCCTTGAGGAAACCATGATATCCTCCTACAGATTATAGCTGATGTAATTCAGACTGCATGTGGGAAGCTGAAAACATTTGTCTTTTAGCACAGGGTGGCTATTTTAAAGCTGTCACTGCAATATTATCCATAACCTTAATTAGCAAGAAAAGGCTCTTTACCAGTGAAATTGGTGCCTTTCCAACGCACCCTTATCACCCATGTGCACCAAGTCAGCTGTCAGAAACCAGTGACAAAGCATAAAAGCTCAGTGTTAACTTACTGGTTACTATTAAGAAAGCTTTCCTTTCTTAATACTCTGAGCACTAGAGTAACTAACTGCAGGATGCACTGGCTGTGTTGGCTGAGCCACCAGACAAAAGTTATTTGTACAAGCTACTTACAGAGATCAGCTTGCAGATTGGTTGCACTTGCACTGTGACAGTTACTACACACTCTGTATAATTTCAAAAAGGGAGTTTTTTATTTGAAAATCTGGGTATGAAATCATTTATACAAGCCATAAAACAGTATAACAGGCATGCTGATAAAACAATGTTATGTGCTCATTAACCACGGCACTGTCTATTTATATCTTCAGAGTGCTTGGTCAAAGTAGAAGCAGGAAATGAAAAACTTTGTACAGTGCCAGTATGAAGTGGGAGAAGTAAAGTCTAATGGTTTGACATGGAGCTCTGCACTCAGGATCCCTTAGAATCCCCGCTCCTCATTGCCCTCAGACAAATTACACACTATTACCTCAAAAATAAGTAGTCTCAACACTCGCAGCAATTCAACTTCCCTGTACAGATTAAGAGTTTGTACCAAAATATAGGTGTTCCATTTTTAAAAGGGCCACTACACAAACAGATGGAGCTTGTTACGCTTTGATGGTTGAGCACAGGACACCTACTGTACAGAGCACCTGAAGTAGCTGAGAACCCTGCACTTGCACAAAACCACAATGACATCTTGCTCCACAGACCTGAACATTACTGTTTTGCTTTCTGAGCTTCTGACTTCCTGACGAAGCAGTTTGTGCACCAAAACAGCAGCTACACAGATGCTTGTATTACGCTAAAGCTTTTCCACACAGCCTATCATTTCACCTTGCAAACATTAGAGTTACAATTGCACCGAAGCCTCTTTCGGTTTAGGCAACAGTGACATTTAACAGCTCTGTGAGAAATCCCCCTTGGTACAATTTCATAATAGGCATCTTGCTTTGCACCTGCAAATGAGAAGCAACTGACTCCTGAACAAGCAGCACTTTGAGCATCTCTTCCTATTTGAGGTGGGGAAGCAGCTCACAAACGTTGCCTGCTCTCAGATTTCCCCTCAGCCACATCACCAAACTGACTTTCAGGTGCCTTCTGGAGAACCATGCAACTGAGGAGGCTATTACAAAAGACTGAAACACAACGTTAGAACATACAAGAGATGGCACAGAGGGAACTTACCAGTATTCTTCTGTTCTTTCAAGATTTCTACTCCGTGGAGAAGAAAAAAAAATCTTGTATCTTCTTTAAAAGACAGACAAAATCCACCAACTTAAATCCCAGCAACTGTCAGACTGAGTGCCTCTGCTGTGTGCTTTTACTTCGGCAGTGGGTAAGCATTCTGACTAAACAGGGGCTGGCCCTGCCTTACGTCAGCTAGGTAAACACCACCGCGCTGCGCACCATTGGCTGAAGTCACAGCCTGCATCCTGCTTGTCATGCCATAAATTCATCACTCTCCAGCCCCAAAAAGGAAAAAAGGAACTAGAGGGTGTGTTGAAAGCTATCCTGCAGCCCAGTTCCTCAGCAGTTCTTCAGTTTAGGCTCTCTGAGAATCACTGTTCTATTTCCTTCTCAGCTCCTCTTACATAACTGTACCCGTGCATGCTATACCTTTCTTTTTCATTTAAATCATCACTTATTAGCCCAGCTAGCTTTTCTCACCTCCTACACAAAGCAATTTCTTAATACACTAAGAATTAAAACAGAAGAAAGTCTTCAGGTATTGCCAGCCTGGTTTTAGCCACTGGAGTCCTAGATGCACAACATACCTGCACACAGCTGCTTTTGGATATTGGACTCATCTGGCCAATGCTGCTGCAACAGCTTGTTCCTACAGGATGCACATCCAGAAAGGTAAATCTGCATGCACCAGATCAGGTTCTGAAATCACTGCAGCAAGCCAGTGGGTTGGATCATTTAAATGCCTGAAGCGTAAAATGGTGACTGAGTTACAACAGCTTCCAAGTCATCACCTCACAGAACTGATCAAGCCAACCTTCTTCCTCTGCTGTAAGATCCAGCACAGCAGTTAAACATTTACATCATTTTACAATGTAGTTGTGATGAAGTAAGCAGTTACACAGTTACCCTGGCTCAAATGAGGTGCACTCAGGCTGATGACTGGCATAACCAAATCTGTCTGTGCTATAGAATCACCGCATTGGGCAGGACAGGAAGGGACCTCAAGGATCACAAATCTACAACCCCCCTGCCACATACAGGGCCACCAACCTCCCCATTTAATACTAGACCATGCAGCTCAGGGCCCCATCCAACACCTCTAGGGATGGGGCATCCACAGCCTCTCTGGGCAGCTGCTCCAGCACCTTACCAATCTCTCTGTAAAGAACTTCCCCCTGACATCCAACCTAAATCTTCCCTCCCTCAACTTCAAACCACTTCCCCTTGTCCTGCAGTTATCTACCCTTTCAAAGAGTTGATTCCCCTCCTGTTTGTAGGCTCCCTTTAGGTACTGAAAGGCTGCAATGAGGTCACCCTGTAGCCTTATCTTCCCCAGGCTGAACAAGCCCAGCTCCTCAGCCTGTCTTCGTAGGGGAGGTGCTCCAGCCCCCTGATCATCTCTGTGGCTCTTTTCTGCACCCTCTCCAACAGCTCCCTGTCTTTCTTGTACGAGGGGCTCCAGACCTGGATACAGCACTGCAGATGAGGCCTCACAAGAGCAGAGTAGGGAGGGACAATCACCTCCCTGTCCCTGCTGGCCACCCCCTTCTGATGGAGCCCAGGATTCCATTTGCTTTCTTTCCAAGCTGCAAGAGCACACTGCTGGTTCATGTTAAGTTTTTCATCCATCAGGCCCCCCAGGCTGCTGATATTTTTGTTTAAAAGAGTTGGTGGATTTTGTCTGTTTTTCAAACAAGTTTGTTGATGATATTTCTGCTGCTTTTTCCAATAGCACAGCTCACCACTGCAATTTTGCAAGCACAGCTTCGTGGATTGGTTTACTTGATCTGCTTCACAGCAAAGCTGTCTGCATTTTCAAAAGTTCCTTTACCCGCTTTATTGTTTTTCAGCTGGATCTGTTTCCCAATTCAGCTCACAGCACGGCTGTGCAAACAGCTGTAGCAGCAGAACTGAAGGCCTGATGGGGAAGTGCATTAGATGGGAGCACCTAGAGCTAAGCACTGCCAAACTACCTTTTGGTTCATAATGCCATAATGCAGCACAAGTTGCAACTCCATATATGCAAGCTTCACTGCTGAGAATGAAGTCAATGCTTAGGATTTTTTCCTCTCTCCTCCACCTGTACTCCACAGCTAACCTTCCTCAAAGTAATACTGTAAGGCTGTGCTGGTACGTGGTCTTGTCACTTGAAAAACTAAACTTCAGAACTCCCTGCCACAGAGATATTCTGGATAATAAAGCTGTTTGGAGGCTCAATGATGCTCCCTCCCACCCCATCACGGATTACTAAGCACAGCAGAAGTGACTGAGTCATAATCACCAAACACAGAGGAGCACTTTGAAGAAGCACCAATGTGCAAATTCTATCATTCCCACTTTGCTCTCGGCTTCTGGCCACCAAAGAGCACATGCTGCTCAATACTGCTCTCAGATGGCATGGCCATCATCACAGCTATCAGATTACCAAACTGATAAAGCAATTAAAAAAAAATAAATCAACACAGACTCCAACTACTTTAACTCAAATTATTTCTTAAATCCATTTGTGAGTTAACTCTACAAACAAGCTGCACAATGCCAGTGACAAGATCAGAACCCTCCAAGTGAATCTCATCAGTAAATGCCTGGCAGCGACTCATTGAGCCACATCCTGAGGTTCAAACTTGGTCCCTCTCCCATTCCGCTGCCAAAATCAGTGCTCTCACTCTTGTGGTGCACAAGCCTAGCCTTTTCAGTGATAAGAAATGAAGTAAAGCCTTCAAATGGCACCTTGCATTACGGTGGAAGAGCTGTCTAATCCCAATCATCTTCAAGTATTTTACACTTTGCCCTGGCCCGCATAAGGCTAAGAGCTTTAATATTAACGATGGCTGTTCAAAAAACAAACAAGCAATCCCTAAAACATCGTAACTGCATTGGCATCACTACACATACAGGCATGGCAACAAAAGATACTAAAGGTGCTCTGTAGCAGTGCATTCATTTAACTGCAGTGATCAGTTACATTGACACAAACATTTCTAGATTGGATTACTTTTCTCACAAAGGTCACAAGGCTCGAGTAGCACTGTTTCAAAAGAGTTCAGTCTGAAAAGCAGAACTTAATGTTAATTGGCTTCCAAGAGCTTTATTTTCTTTCTTCATTTAACAGAGCCCAGGTTAATAAACCTGTGGATTACCTCATGCTGCAGCCATAAAAGTTGGAGAATGAGCAACTGCAGGTTTGGATGTATCTTTTACTTGGTCAACCCAGCATCCCACAGGTAACAATCCCCATTAACATCCCTACATCCCATCTACCCCCCGTTATCTATGACCTGTTTCTGAGGATAGTCTTCTAGCAGCCATACGCTTCACAATTCCATTTCACAGCTCATCATGCTCTAACTTAAAGCAGGGGGCTATCTGGGTTTATTTTACTCCAGCACACTTAAGTGGCTGGACAAAAACCTCACCCTGAGTTCTAAAATACCATTTCCTTGCCTGTGTTTATTCATTAGCCATGCTCTTCTCTCCTCTGTTCTTGACTCCTATTAAGAGAAGGTCTAATGACTTCTACTTCAAATAAGAACTGTGCTCTGCTTCGAGGACTGGAAGCAAATGCCTTGTGTGCTCTCACCAGGCACACTCTGACTTCCCCCAAAAAAGAGATGCTGCCAACCATGCTAGATCAAAACAATGAAATCTGCAGCCCAAGATATCATTGCTAATTTCATGAAGTGATGCTTAAATGCAGGGGAGGTTCTTTTCTTGAAGTTGTTAAAGAAAAAGGGCTGTAATCGTCATGTTCTTCTATCTGACTCACAAGCAGATGCTGTACAGTTTGATATGATTACGTGATTCCACATGACATTCAAAATGAGCTTTTAAGAGGAATGTACTTCTACCTGTACGTTAAAAAAGACAGACTTGCAGTCATGGATAAAGGGCAATGCTATGTCCACTAACATGTGGACAGCTGAGAAAGCAGAGTAGAAAATGTCTCATCCTAGAGTTCACCTGATCCTAATGCTTCAAAAAAGACATTTTAAACACATGACTGTCGATAATTTTATTTAAGTAAATAGACAGGGAGTGAAACTAAAGCCCAACAGAGGATAAATGCTCAAAATCATTGCACATAAGATAATGAGGAAAAAGGGACTACAGGAAACAGTAAGAGCAAAAACTTGGAAGAACAAGGTCTGTAGCAGCCCCAAGGGGAAATACATTCAACACTGAATGCCAAACATGCACTATCCACCACCTTACCTCTGTTTCCCATGGAGTCAGAGACTGAGCTATGATCAGAGCTGATGATACTCCAAAAAAGACAATTCCCATGCACTGGAAAGTATTGGCTCCATTACGGGTATACAGGGTAAAAAGAAAGGATGGAAGATTACTGGCTTACCAGTCCCATTAATCTTTCATTGTGTTACACCACGCGTAATCTCTGCGCAAGGAATTCCCATGTTATATAGTTAATAAAGTCATACTACAGTGTTTTAAGGAGATTAAGGGGTGAAAGCAGCCCGAAGCCAAGAACATGCTAATTAAGAGTATACAATAGAAACGTTAATCGAGTAATCTGCAGGAAGAGGAGGAGGGAAGGAAATGACCTAATTCCCTGCACTACTGAGTGGTGCCTAATGGCAAGAAGAAAATTATTTCAAGGGCCAAGCAAACAAAGGTCCATTGTTAGAGTGTTCAGAGAACTCTTTGCTCTATCTCATGCTGTTTTAACGTGAAGGGTAGATGGTGCAGCTTTATGAACCATACTGATCACTTCTGGAAGGGGTCAGGAGAGGATAATTAGATTTGCAGGACAGCAAGTAAAAGAGCCCCAAATAGAATCTTGAGCTAAACTCTCCTTCCAAAAAGATCTGCCGTATCTACAACGGTGGTCATCCAACAGCCATGGTGTGGCTTAGGCAACTGTGGAGCAATCCATTGCTGAAGCTGCAAGAACCTAGTCACAGAAGCTATAAATCACACTGCAAGAAGCATTTCCCATGGCTTGAGTCATCCTTAGCTATTGGATGAGCATAGCACGCACCTCTTATGAAGTCCTGTTCCACTCTTAGAAATTTGTGTGCCTCCTCCTGAGGTGAACCAGGAACGCCCTTCGTTGATTTAAGTACAGCACGTTACCATCAATGCATATTCTATCTTGCAGAGCAGAAGCATAACTGGCCCTCTCTGTCAAGACTGGTTTCTGTTTTAGCAGGCACATGTGGCCCTCCGGCACTCTATCTGTTCAGTACTTCCAAATTCCTGCTGGGGAGAGACCCCACCAAAAAGAGTGCTTCTAGATTACTCACCATTGGACTGACAACGTATTTCAGTTACTCTTACTGTAAGCTGAAGGAACCTCCAGCAGCACTGAAGAAACATCTGCAGGTTGCAGGACTACTGACAGAACAGTCAGTCAAGAATTAATCCTAGTTCTAATTCTAAGCTGATTCTAGATGGAATGACATGATGTAAAATATAAAAACAAAAGCTAACTCCAAAAGTCTCCAATGATATTAAAAACATTTTCTGTCTGAGGTTCAAAACAACAGAATCCTAAGAGATTTTAAATTCAGGTCTCCCTCAAATAAGCCATCTGGTATTACAGGTTTGTCACCTTTCCCCTTCTTCACTATGCACCAAAAATCAGAACAATGCTTATATGTTCCCAAAAGGTTGAGTCTATCTCTTTCTTATGAGGAACAGAATCACGGAATAATCCAGGACTTCAGGATGCCATTTAGTCCAACCTCCTGCTCAGAGCAGAAGCTCATTTCCCCGATGTCAAGTTATTACAGCAAGAGACTGTGAGCTTTAAGCATGAAATGGCCCCTCAAGACATGCCTTCCCTTGGGAAATAGGAAAAACATATTGAATGGCAGAGAACTGCAGATGAAAGACGACTTCCAAACCAATCTGGAGCTTCATCTTTGTTGACAGCCTTCCTATGCCAGTTTGTTTCACCATTTGCCTGAAGCAAAATGTTTAGCAAGAACTACTGCAGAGAGCTCACTGTAGACACACCAAAGATTGTGTGGGCTAATTATGCATTTGAAAGGATAATAGCCACAACATCCTGTGTTTTACAGTCACTTCAAGAAAAGTGTGTTCCATGTAACTGTGCAAGCACCGGCATCACAGAACTTTATTCACAGCAATCATTGCTCAAGTAAGACATTTTGGATTTGACCTGCTCTTGAGACTGCCCTTCATCTGGCCTCTCAAGAACAGTCTGAAATACCTGAAGTGCTGGATTCCCAAAATCCAAGGCAGAAAAGTTAATAGAGAAGAGAACATCACTTTCCCAAAAGGTCATGTAAGCAGTTTGCTAAGTCAGAAGCATACAGATGCAGTTGCACTGGGCTTCTATCCAAGAAAGTAACCTCGAGGGGTCTTTGGTTTTTTGTTGTGTTTTTTAATTCTCCAGGAACGTTTCTGGATGTTGAAAACCTTGCAAATTAAATGCCATATCTGCAAATTCAATTAACATCGGGTATGGACAAGTACTTCCTCAAAGAACTTTGTAGTAGTTCTGAGTTCTTTGAAGAGCAGAACTTCGATTCACTGAGCTTCAGGTATTAGTTTCTCTAGATTAAGAAACAGAGTTCCAATTCAAATTCATTTCCACGACGTATTTTTCCTGCTTGCAAAACTTAAAGGTACCTGCTAGCAGGACTAGTTGAACCTGCAATACCTGAAAGTTTTCATTCCCACCAAGTGAGATTGTTTGATCAGAGACTTCTTCAGAGAAAGTTCAGAGAGCGTGTTGCTAAAAGCGTTCACACATCTTTGCTTCACTTTTAGCATGAAAAAAACATTTCATATAGACCAAAAAAAAGATAAAAGTATTCAGTTATAGAAATTCAGCTATGAGATGTTGACTCTTCAAACCCACTTTCCAGCCAATCTTTGGATGGACAGAGTTTAAAAACTATTCAGTACAGTTTCTATTCAACTCCCACATTACACAAATGACTATCTTAAAACAAGGCATATAATTTTTCACTTTGAGAAGCTGTGAAGTATGAAAGTCAAGTTCTTCCAACAGTTTCCCTCTGCTTTATTCTTAATTTCTCATCACCCTGTTATTACACTCCTGACACAGTTTCAACTGTAAGTTCATTTGTTGTTCCAGTAAAACAAACAACAAACAGACATGTTGGATAATCTCCATTCTTGCACAAGAACATTCCAAGTTTGTAGTTCATGCATGAATATTTGGTAACTTACAGCTAATTAATGTACCATCTTACTCTATTCCTCCTTCTCTTCAAGCTTCAAACAGCCTTCATTTAAGGTACAAAACACATCTCTTCCTAAACATATCACCTCCAGCATTTACATATAAAAGCGTGTGACCTACATACCTCTGGATGGATGTCAGAGGTCTGCCTACCCCCTGCAAGCCCAGCATCAATGTTCCACAGTGGCCTGACAGCACATACTGCAGCCCCATGCACAAGTTAAATGGCTGGTTGGGCTGCAGTTTCCCATATTTCTGACATTCAAGTATGCCTTTCTAGGAATATTTTAAATCAGGTCATATGAGATCAGGTGCAGAAGAAAGGATACATTAAGCAAGGATCTGAGAGAAAAGAATTGGTTTCTTCACGCATAGAAGTTCCTAATAAAGCTATATTTCAGTATTTCTAAATACATTAAAAGCTGTATCTCGACAAATAAGGTTAGAAAGCTTCTATGCTAATACTTGTAGCTTTACATAAGCACAAAACTAATTTCATGAACTTCTTTTCATGTTACTATCCTTCTACAGCCAGCAGTGCAAACAGACCACATTTCCAGTTTCTCCACCTCCTCATGTTTCTTTGGATCACTTACCAGTTCCCACTTTGTAATGGCTCAGAGGAAAAAAAAAAAAAACCTCATGCTATTTGATAATACATTTTTTTCCTCCTTATCTATATTTAAGGAGGAGCAATACTTTACTTCCTACACTTCTAATCCAATTTGGCTAAGAGGTTTGCTGCTTATAAAAATAGGCAGTTGCACTTGAGAGGATGCAACAGCCATTCGTTCACCTCTACAGGGGCACCAACAGCAATATACAGGTCATTCTCCAGTACTGGTAAGAAGTCAGTGCTAGGGATTCCCTCCCTAAATTTTACCCTTAAGTTGATATAGGAATCCAGAGTACTGACCACATGTACAAAGCAAGAGCTGGTAGGTGCTCTTGATTCTTCTCCACCACTCTCCGTGCAGCAACAATTCAAGCACAACTTTGCAGAGGGACAGAGCACAGAGAGGAACAAAACCTTCAAGCTTTTCCCTGAAATTTCAACAAGAAAGAAAGAAAATACTATTACAGCACTGCTGGTATGGTGGGAATAACTGTGGCCTCACAAACACAACCACTGAAGTATTATGGATAGTCTTCTCAGATAGAACTTCTGGTACTAATGTGCATACTCACAAAAAAAAAAAAAAAAAAAAGCCAAACAATGACTAAACCAAAGAGATTAAGAGTAGAAATCATACTTCTACAAACACTTAAGTGCCTTTGACCTGACAGTATAGCTCTTAGTTGTGTTTAACACTTGAATGTGAAGGTACCTTGAAACTTTCAACTATAACTCAAGTTTACAACTGGCTATCTACAAAGAAAAATGTGACCTTCAAATAAAAGAGACTATCCAGCTGAATAAGGCAAGTGCTTTCCTTTGAGTTAGCACACTCACCAGTAAGTCCTCAAAAGGCAAAATATTTTCAAGTGTTTGGGTCACACAGGACCTGTTTTTCAGAAGCACCCAGAACGCTTTCCAGCAGCAGTCAGCGTGCACTCATAGCTACACAGCATCTAACCATTCAGCAGGCAGCCTCGTGGCCTGCCCTTGCATTTACCAGGATGGCCAGTCACATCACTCACTCTAACAAAATTACATTAGCGAGACAGCAATTTGACTCTTCTTAATTCTACCAGTGAGGAAGGCGCTCCTGAAGACAAACAAGTTCTTCTTTGATCACCTGAAGACAGTGGAATTCTGTCTGAAAGCAAACATACAACAAATGGCCTAGAAACTGGACATATTTGTAGAACTGAGATCTGGGGACACAAGCTCAGTATATTTCTCATCATCCAATGCAGGTTTACCTATCTCCCACAAAATATTTTCAAGCAACACAACTCAAGAAAGTCTTCTGGAAAAACAAAACAAAACAAAAGCAAACAACCAAACCACCACCATCACAAGAAATGCATGTTAAAGCTGCATTCTAGCTAAGACTCTGGATACTTCAGATTTGCCTGAAGAAGCCTCACACCAGTTGCAGTTGAGCAGTTACAGATTAGGCTACAGGTCTGAATAAGATCATCCATGAAAGAAAACTCACATCTCTACCTTTTCGTGCATTACTCAGACACACAGAGACAAATGCAAAATACCTTACATTGGCAAATTCACTTCTAGCAATGGCTTTGGTTTTACAAGATGCATGCATGCTTTGAGAGGAGGACTGTAAGCAGTGCAGAATTACTCATTCTCTCTCACAGAAAAGCCTTTGCATTCAGGCAAAACTGCAGAGCAAATGCACCAGAAAGGGCCACAACGAGCTGCAGTTTTGGCAGAAATCTGACCAGGTCATTTATAACTGGTAACAGTTGACACAGCAGTACTTTACAGAGTTTGGAAACAATTTCATATGGCTTACAGCAACCAGCCATTTATGAACCAAAATGATTTGTTAATATACTACAGACTCCTTCCTTCCTGAACCTTGAGAATCAGCTTGAGAGAAGACTCAACTTTGACCCTGTGTGCACCTCAGAAATTCATATCAGCATCTGATACGTTATTGCTTGGGCATCTGTCCTCAAGTATACCAAAGAAACGTTAAGTCCTGCTTTTGAAGCATTATCTTTTTTTAGTATGGAAGGGCTATTTCACTTGTCCTTTAATAGCCAGCTGTTTAAGTACAGACTGATTAATTGCCAGAAATCTGGCTCTTCAGAAATAACTCTTTGCAAGTTCTTCAGGACAGACCAGCCCCCTCAGGACTGACATTGTTCATGAATTTCTCTTCAAATCTCTAACAGCTGTTCACATGGAGCACATCAGTGCTTCAGTCACGTGCACTCGTAAAGGTTTGCAGAAGTCCTGCTCACAGTTTGCAAGCTTTATTAGTTACTCTGCTACTTAGGGGATGCCGTGTCAGCCATGCACAGAGAAGCAGAATGCTGTAAGGCAGAGGTACAAACAGCCACAGCAGCCACATCACACGCGTTAGGAAGTCACTACTCAGACTTAGCAGGCTTTGGCAACCTTAAAGCCAGTTGTAAAAGTAACATATCTTCTCTAAACAAAGCAAAGATGACTTTCTCTGGCTTCACAGTCACTGTTGTAGTTGAAAGTCTGAAGTCATTCTGCACCTTCAGCATTTTACTGAAGGAAGCGCGTGAATTACGTGTCCCAGGCACAAAGTCTAAACTACACAAATAAATACAGTGCTGTCACAAGTTAACCCTCCTATAGCCTTGTTCATACTGTGCAGTTCTTGCCTGTACACAGCACTGCTGGAACAAAAAGATGCCAGATGAGCAGGGCACCAACATGGAAATAATACCCATCCTACGGAACACTACAAAACCAACGCATCAGCTCCAATCATTAGTTTATTTATTTGCAGCCCTGTTCAAGTCTTTTTTTTTCTGTTTGTAAGGGAGAAATTTCATTTTAATTGTAAAAAAAAAAAAAAAAAAAAAAAAAAAAAGCCAATAGAAAGGGGTAAATAGAGGAAAATTCTATATTCATGTAAGTCTTTGCCCTAAAACCAATCTGCAACTCTACACT
The DNA here is from genome assembly GCF_019238085.1 of Lagopus leucura. Classification (NCBI taxonomy): domain Eukaryota; kingdom Metazoa; phylum Chordata; class Aves; order Galliformes; family Phasianidae; genus Lagopus; species Lagopus leucura. The sequence continues at coordinate 95,189,327 of NW_024962252.1, forward strand.
TTCATCTTGAAATTATGCTTTAATAGCAGTGAGAAAGAGCTTAGAGACATCATGTATATAGCTGTACCATTGTTATCACATTTAAAATTAAACTAAGTGCCTATCTCATATTACAAATGAGAAACAAATACTTACATAGAAGTCTACCTGTAGAGCAGAAGAACTGGATAAAAAAGGCTGCAAACTGCATCCCCAAAGCTATATGACTTTGCCCACATATGCTGAAGACTGACAGATTTATATTTATTTGCAAGAATAAAAATTAAAAACATAAAGATTAATAAAATGCAGTAGAGAACTCATGTCCTCTACTACAGGTTGGAATCATTCCAGCCAGAAATGCACAGAACAACCTGAAACTACTCCAACATACAGAAGATGCTAGAAGATCCCTTGGCAAAGCTTCAGCCCTGTGAATAACTACTTGCAAACTCAACACACTTTGGATGGCTTTCACTGTGGCACACATGAAGACTTGCCCATTAAATTTTTATAAATGTTTGCAGTCCTTAAGTTTAGCCAAAGCAGAATATTGCAGCAAGATCCCCTAAAGGATAAGTGTTTTCTTGCTTTCTTTTTTTGAAGCATGCCAAAACCATTGGTTAAAAGGATAACCTAAACAAAGCCATCAATAAAAAAGTAAAGCTACATCACGCCATGGCTGGAGCAGCTACACAACTGGTCAGAGAAGAAAGACCATTTCCTGGCACAGTAATGTAGCAACAGACTGAGTTCTTTCTCTCTTTTTGTTATTACATTAAGCCTTCACAATGTTTCACGAAAATAAAACCAAGGTTTGCAGCTCATCTGCAAACAATCAATTGAACTGAGCAGCAGGACTTTGTTTCTCAGTATATTATGCCAAAAAAAAAAAAAAAAAAAAAAAAAAAAAAAACAAAGTAAAAGCATACTTAGCAAGGAAAAGGAATTAGACTCCTACTTCTGCTCTTGTTCACCTGCCTGGTCACCTCACCAAACCTGATATCCAAGTCATATTTATTACCTGCAACTAAGTATTGCAAGTAAGTATTCAGCTCCATTGGAGCCAACCGAATTAACCGGCTTAAGCAAGATGACTATCAGCCTGCCCAAGCAAGACTGCACTAGAGCAGATCTGGGCTGAACACGTAATTTAATTCACCACTCTGATTTTGGATAACCCCCAGACGTTCAGGACGGCTACGGAGCAGAGACAGCTCTCAGTGCCAGCTACAGTACTTCAGTCGTGCACTGTTTGACTGAAGAGATGAAGCACTCAGAAGCCAGGAACCTTTGAGATTCTCCAGCACTCAGCTTCACTAACAACTGTATTCCACAGCTCTTATGGAAGCAGAGTCTTGCTAAGTTTGTTGCAAGTACACTGGCTTATAGGCACTGTGCATGTTCTCTGACCCATTCTGTCTTGTTAGAGACTATTCCTTTACTAATAGATGAGGCTTTTGAACTGATAAAACAAAGTTCCACTAGCTACAGTGCTTTTAAAGCTCTAGATCACACCGCATTATCTGACAAGCTCCACTTTCAAATACAGCAGCACTGTCAAGTATTGTGAAATAAAAGTTTCCTTGGAAGAGAAACTTGACAGAAAACAGAGGCATGGTGGAATCTACAGCTGATCTGAAACTGGAAGTGCTACGCAGCATTAATCAAGTCCAGCCCATTTGAAAAAAGTCATGACATTGAGTTTTCTACACTTAAAGTGTTCCAGCTTGTTCACCACCTATACTGACTGCTCACAACCAGCTTCAGGAATTAGGCAGTTTAAATAAAAATAGCAGCCACTGATGTCATGATACCTTTGATCGTGAAAAACATCATTATGATTACCATCTCATGCCTACCGGCTCTGATCCCCCAACATGTAAGGTAAAACTGTAAACATTTTCAAAGTCATATGCCAAGTCGTCTTGTTATTAATCACACCCATTGGATTTGAGCTTGCATTCTCACTTTCACTAGACTTAGTTTTGCTATCAAAGCTGGTCTAAGCAAGCAAAAGATGATGTTCTCATAACACTCCTCTATCGCTTTTGTGCAAACAAGGTGGCAGCAGTCATCCAAAAGACAAGAGATTGAAAAGAAAAAAAAGAGTGAGCCACATACATATAGTGACAGAGCTACTAAAAGCAAAATAAACATTTTAGGTCTACCACATCAAAAGAGTATATTGTCAGACTAATGACAAAGCTCAACATTCAGCTCCCTGAACCTCTGAGAAAGGAATTTGATCACAGGAGTCTTCCATGAGGTTGGTGAGAAATGTCTCCTCCTTGCTGGAAGGTTGTGGTCAGCAGATCCAGAGCAAAGAAGCATGCAGGGCTGCACAACTCAGAGCCCAGGAGTGGGGCTGCATGCAAACAGGCCAGGGAGACAAGAGGGAGAAGCAAGCCAGCAGGCACTGTGATATTATACCAACTCAGAGCCCCTGGAAACAGTCTTCAGTAGAAATTCAATGTTAGGGAATGAGGGAATATGGCTTGGTAGAGCTTAACAATCAGATCTCTTGTCAGCAGTTTTATAAAAGCTGGGGCAGTCAGTGTAAGGAGACAGTCATGAATAACTTAAGGCACTTCTCCATCCAGTTTAAAAAGGCAGCGTTTAGGGAACAAATATAGTTATGGTCAGTAACAGCAAGACAGCACTAATAGTTTGTATTGTTCTGCACTTGCAGTTCTAGCAAGTAACCTTAAAATCTGAAGAGCTAAATAAAAGGGACATCTTCAGGGAATGTAGATGATAGTTAGCTGTAGTTACCTTTCTCTTCAAGATTTTCATGTATGGAAGTTCAGATGCAAGAAGAAACGTTTGCTCTCTTATGGTAACTGTACAGATGTAAACTCACCGTGTCCAAGAACCGCAAGATCGTAACCGCACTTCCACTTGGATTTACGATACATAACCAAAAGCCAGGCTCGCAGAGGGAAAATGACCTGTTGATGATGGTGGCTGTCAACAATGGGTGCAGATCAGTTAGCTGCTAGTGTAGACAGGACAAGATTTTTCAACACTGCGAGAGAAAGTGAGAGCGAGACCATATGGTTAAGCCCCATCCACATTAGCACCAAACAGCATCACCATTTGAGAACAGTCGGCTGGAGGAGGCAGACCCAGAAAATCTACCTGTTGCTCCAGCCACTGTAAAGAAGAATGGGTATGCAGAGACTTATTGGTTGGCTCAATGTCTGAACAAATAGACATTTTGAGAAAAGGAATTCTTCTGTTCATAGCATTTCTTTGAATATGGCATATGTTACACCCAATCGATATTCCTAGCGCACAGCAGCTCAAACATTCAGTTGTCCAAAATTTTTCAGTGAATTCAGATACCAGTCTGTTCAAGCATGCTCAAGACTTACAAAAAAAAAAAAAAAAAGCACAAAATTCTGGAGTGATACTGAGTAATTCCAAGTTATACATTGACAGGAGATTGGTAGTAATGCCAGTGGACAACGTATGCTGTTTGTATGCTGCTCAAGACTATTCAGAATGAAAAGATTAAAGTGCTGGCTTCAACTTCAAACTGCTTTGAGCGCGGGGAGCAGAAGGGGCTGGACTAGATGATCTCCAAAGATCCCTTCCCAAACCGCTCCTACTCATTGGGAACCTGGTCACTAGTACAGAGATACAAGCCCTGTGTGCAAGGACAGGAGCACTGCATCACAGAACTATTATTTACCACCTATCCTCCTCACCTATTCTGTAGGAATGCCCGCACCAGGTTACAGCTGACCTACAGCAGGATTTCAACCTGTGGTTAATTAATTTCAAGACAGCATAAAGTACACTGCCTTGCATTTAGGCAACATTTTTGCACAGCCACGTTATGGTGTTCACAGATTGAAGCCCAGACCTATTATTCCTCAATTGGATTCACTACATTTCACGTACGTGTTTGTAAACAGACAGGAACAGAGAACTCAATGTAGCTGACCGTACATTTGTTTCCAAAAAAGAACAAAATTAGTGCCTGGGTTTTGTTAAATGAATGCACTACTTAATAATGAGACGACAGGAAGCAGTTTGTTCTTCAGCAGCATTTAAAAGCTACTTTTAATCTTGAAAAAGCAAGGAAACATAGCCACTCCTATTCTTCACCTTGAAGTTGATTCTTGTTTTCTTTACACGCACCCTTTTATTTACATTGTTTTGCTCTTTTGTGTAACAAAAGCTAGCAAAAAGATGACTTGGTACAACAAAAAACCAACACAAAATACTCTCTTTATACAAAGAACATTTGAAAATTAGTTTGAAAATAAGCACAGTAACTGCAATAAACTAAAAACTTTCAATTTGGTCTTGGATACAAAAGCAGGTTTGCAACAGTTTTTTGATTCTGTCCTTAGTCATTTTTTGTGCTTTGACTGTTTAGTCATGTCTTGTACTTTCTTTCTACAGGACAATTTTTCTGTTTGTCTTTGCTACACTCCTATCTGGGAGCAGGCACTGAACTACAAGCTGTGCGTGAACACCAAACAACTTAAACTAGGCAAAGAAGTCAGGCCTAACAAAAACCACTGGGTGCCAGGAGGACTAACGAGTAATTCCCACATATGTCAAGTATTAATGAGGAACACAGAACTGCTTGGGATTTCAAATCCCTCTGCAACAAGAGACCCCTCCCCCTCTTCCCAGTTTCAGGCATCTTTGAAGAACTAAGCAAACTCTGCTCTAGCAGCACTAACAGAGGGTGCAGTTGCAAACCAGAACAGATCGGCATTTAATAATAAGAGGCACAGGAAAACTATAAGAGGGGGAGGGGGAAACACCAGGCTCTGTTGAGTGCCACACTCTTCCACATCAGCATAATAGAAGGGAATCCTGCTTTGCTCTGAGGGCGATGAGCCACCTGGCCAGAAGCCATGCTTATGCGCAGCTACTTGGCCCTGAGGGTTGAAAATAAAAGATGAACAGCCAAAATATGAAGCCAACAGACACAGCTGTCAGGCAGGGATCAGCAGACCTGATGACTGTGGTACTATGAACAAACCAAGCCATGCTGGTTGGCCGTTTTGCACCGTGCCCCATTCCTTCTCCCAGTTATTTCCTTCCTCTCCTTGTCTACTACCACAGCTTCTACTTGCTCTGTTTCTCTCCCTTACCTCATTTCTTTTGTCTCTTCAGGGTCTGGCATTTTACAGGCTTGGATCTGTACAGCATAGGAGCACTGCGAAATAGAAACCCGCAATTTTTGGTACTGCGTGGACTAAGGTTAGCTGACAGTAAGTCCTTTCTCATCTCAGATTTTTACCAAATTCAAGTTCCTTGAAGAACAGCTGAAGGACTTGGCTTATAACGTTATTCTTGCTCACAGTGTGCCCATCACTGTGAAAGTCAGGAGCTCAAGAACATTTCAGTGTGCGGATTTAGCTCCCATAAACGGAGAGTTTGGCCTCTGCAGAGATGCCTGATCCACGGCACTCACTCACATCAGTAGTCCCCAGACAGGCAAATAAACACTGTCAAGATCCTCCCACAAATTCCCAGAGGGAAAAGAAATTAAAATGATAGGCTGGATGGAACAGATCTAAGAAATATCAATAATGGTAGCTGGAAAATCTAAAATTGAAGTCACTCTGGTTTTGCTGCTTTCAGTACACACAGTACATTAAATCTGGCATAAGCCCAGTGGAACATGAAGTACTTGTGGACAGTGTCTGCCAAGAGCTAGAAATATAGCAGTCTTTAAAGGACAAACAGAAAGCTTCAGACCATTTCTACTTTACGCATCTGAAAAAGAATTAAATCAAGGTGATCCTTCTGAGGGAATGTTTGTATTGAATCTAACTGGCACGCTTTGTGAAATTGAGCATGTGCCAACTGGCAGAGTAACTGCGTTTACCATTTTATAATTTGTTCCACTTGTGACAAAGGTTACAAACAGATGTTGTGATTCCTCATACTAGAAATCATTGTGCTTTCCTCCTAAGCACCGTGGCTCAGGCAAGTTCTGTACCTGCTCCTTGGTCACACGCTTCAACACCCAACAGTCAAAGCAGAAGAAAGAAATGAGAACTGTGAACTTCGGGAACTCACAGTGTGCTATCAGTTTATTCACCCAGCTTCACGTGTGTTGGCACTTCATTAGTTTGCATACCTCAGAGCTGAGCAAGATTTGATTAGGAACCAAATGCTGATTTTCATTTCTGTAGCAGCCTCCAAACATCAGCAAATCAAGCATCAACACCTGTGAGTTTCTTAACTTTTATCAAAATGAAGGCAAGGATATGAGCTTAGCATCCATCTGGGGCTTCACAGACACCATCCTCACAAACAGATCCCTCCCCCCAACGTTGCAGTACCTAATGCAAGAACAGAACACTGAGCTCCCAGTTGGATAGCACAGCAGAGCACAACTCCTCATGATGTTTGCTCTTGTTATGTTAGGGACAGCTTACATGTCCCCCCCCACACCTCCCTGGGATCTGGAAGGGAATGTATCCCTTCCATGCTTTCAGAGGGGACCCATTCCTATCTCTGGCTGGGGAGCAGGAGACAAACACACCACCCTATGTCTGACATCTGATCAGAGCAAGGCAGGGAGAAAAACCTTGGCCATCTCTACACATAAGCCAAGTACTGCCTGGATCGTTAAAGTTGCTATTTATTAACAGCTGATGTTCTGAAGTTCAGAACAAAAGGGCCAGGTAAACCTGATTGTTACTGCTGTTCATACTACCAGTAAAAGAGCAGCAGGCCTACGCCACTTGTTATTGTGGACTCTAAGAGACTGAAAAACACCAGATGTTCACCACACATCCCTAATTGACACAATAAGCAAGCTCTTCACTTCTTCCTTTGACTGGCCCCTCAGAGCTTTAAGGTAAAAGTTTACCTTCCCCTTATCTTTTGGATCACGCTCATATCTCTGCTCCTGTTCAGACAGTGCCAACTTCAATACGCTCCTTTTTGTGGAGCTTTACATTATCGAGTGCAGGAAAAATGCTCCTAATGCTTTTCCTGTACAGGTAGGAGTTTCATTGCCTGCTACACATAGTTCATCAACAAATGGCATAGTAAATGGTTATGAAAATGAGGAAAAAAAATCAAGAAGCACACACACACAGCTTGGCAGAGGAATTGAAAAGCAGCTGCTATCCCTAAGCCCCCACATTCCAGCACCGCATCATGGCCTTCCTCAGCCAAGAGCAACAAGCACAAGGACCTACTCTACATTCACATCTGCTACTCACACAGCCCCTGGGCAAAGCTAACAAAACTAGCCTGTGACCAGAAAGATGTGCACACACGCACAAAAAAAATAAAGCTACCTATGTGATTATCTGCTTGCAAGATCAGTTGAGCTCTTCAGCTTCTGCAGGTGATCACCTCAACAAAATACTGTGTTGTTTCTTGTTCCAAAAGGAAGGAAGAAATCCCAGCTGCTGCCCTTAGCACTGTATGCTCCAGCCCTCTGCAATAACCTTGAACAGTGCTCAGAAACCTTCACCAGGAGTCAGCAGCTCCTGTGGCACCAATTCAGTGTCTTTACAGTCGAAAGCTCTACTGTACAGCTATTTCTCATACAGCACCAAATGAATGCTCTAAGAATTTATGTGGGCTATCATCAGCATAGTAATTACCTTATTAACAGAAGATCAAAGAACAAAGATTGTAGAGTGATGGATCCACCTACCACAGGGATCAAGAAGGGGTGACTTTGCGGGGAAAGTCATCTATGCACAAAGGAGAGATCAGCTGTCTACAGTCAGTAACGTGCACTGCAGTACAACTTGTATTGGCTTGGTCTGCCATTCCAGGGATGAGGTGCACAGTTACATGGTCATTTAACTCGAGGAGATGTGGGCACAGCAGACAGGACCAGAAGAGCAGTCCTTATCTAACGCAGCAGCATTATCAGCACAAATTTGCCTAAGCATCGTCACACAATTAAGAAAAAAGACCAAATGGAACACCTAAGGGCCTACTTTGGGGCCTCCTGATTCTCAGCACTGCCTATCTGGAGAAGTGAGGAAAAAGGTTCAGATCTTTTCCCTCTTAAGAAAGTCTTTCCTGATTGCCCATATAACTTCCAGGGAATTTGAACTGGATCTCTCCCATCTCTGTAAACAAGGCACATTAAACAAATATCACCCAACACGCTGGTAGGCGTTAAGAGTCAAGCGGTAAAACATGCCATCTCTATCTTCTTCCCTCCAACTACTCGGCTTTCGATCACCACTACTAGTGCAGTGTGGAAGCCATTCATGGACAGCCAATGCACTCCCACCATGGGTGAGCAGCTCTGGATCTCAGAATACAGTATTCCCAAATACAAAATGGATTTACCGTACAATTTTGATTATGGAAATGGCTCAATGGATAATCAGTGGCTCCAGTTTCCCATAGGTGAGGAACTCCTGTTTCTCAGAAGATTTGGACATCATTAGTGACATCTTTTTCAATCTCTAAACTCAAAACAGAGCACTAGCCCAGCAGAAAGGAGCCAGCCCAAAGGGCAAGTACATAACCTACCTGACTAACTAAGGCCCCTGTACTCTTACTTAAGAAATGAAGTTTACAGTCATCTTCCGCTAGCCTTGAAATAGAGCAGTGAACAAAATGCAGTGAGGTGCAGTATTTATTAAACACCTAGTTGGGTTTATTTTCTTACATGTTAAACATGCCTCTGAGTACTTAAGTGGCTTGGGGAAAAAGCAAACAAAGAAAGAAATACGTTACTGGGAAATGGTAGAACTGACATTTTTAGAATTAGCAGCTTATCCCAAGAGGTGCATTACAAAAGGAAAATGAGCAACAAGTTCTTTAAAAGGAAGTTAATTACTTGATAGTAAGACTCCACGTGTGATGCATTTTGGATTTTTTTCCCCTAACCATATAGCAAATAAATAGTTTGGGCTATATGATATGACAGAAGAACCATTACTCACCTCCCAGCCAAATCTTGTTAAGCCATGATTAAGACAATATTTATTCTTATAAAAGCACTGAATTACAACTGCTTCATAAAGTAGAAAGAATATCAGGATGGCATCGAAAGAAAAAAAAAAAAATCAGAAAAAAATCAATACACATTAACATTTAAGAGAAAAGGAGCCTTGAGACTTCTTAAATAGGAGCTCTTCAGAGACAGCTTTTATTATTCTACATGATAAATTTTCTTAGGACAAATAAAACATAGTTGAAGTACTCCAGTCTGTATGTCTCTAACACCAAGTCCCATCTATTCAATACAGCTCAGTGACTGACAACAGAAGGAACTGATGGTAGATGTAACCCAGAGGTGCCAGTCGGACCCTCTGACCTAAAGAACAACTAAAACATTAATGCTGTTAACCAGGTTACGGGGCTGCCCTCCTAGAGGAGGAACTGGCAGAAGGCAGCAGAAACTCTCAGCAGTTGCTACTTCCCAATCCCTGCCTGCTCCATTCAGACAAACAACTGGGCAGCAGCAGCGACAAACAGACCGCTCAGGGTGAGATACTTGAATCAGATCCAGGTTTGCTCTTACTCTGCCTCCAGAAATCTCTCACAAGCTTGAACTCCACCAATTTTAATGCAAATCTTCCAGAATGTTACAGAATATTCCTTACAGAAGTTTTGTTCTCTTATCACCCACCTTGCCTGTGAAAAAAATTGCTACCCCAGCTCAAGAAAGAGTACTTTAAACTGTTTGTAATGAAGTCCAAATGGTCATATAATACATATTTGAAATAGACGTAGCTGAGTACATACAAGCAAGTAAATCAAGAGGCAGCAGACGCAATAATCCATTGATAGCAGTCTACTTAAAAACAGCTTTGGCTAGGCAGTTTTTCCTTTTTTCCTCCTGGAGTCCTACCCCTGCATCACCCAGCAAATCTTACTCAACAAACTTGCACCAATTCCATACCTTGCAAACACCTACAAAACATTTTTGATGTATCCAATTTACTTGCAACCTCAACACACAAGAAGGCATTCTCTAGTAGCTACTCCAATTATCCTGCTTAAGAAAAATAATCCACAGATCTCTTCTGGTCCGAGTCTAACTTCATCTTTTTATTACCGTGCTTGCTTTTCATTTCTGTACTACTCTATAGATTAGCCCACAACAGAGCCTCAGCCGCTATAGCAAACGCTAAAGAAACAAACACAGAAACACAGCATTTAGCAACAAAAGCTTTTCTGCCAAAACAGTCATGATTATCTGCCCAAGTATTTTACTTGCAAGCAAGCTTTTGTCAGCCTGTTAGCTTACAGACTTTGATTAACTTTTGTCAATTAGAAGGCACATTTTCCCCCACTGACACATACCCAAGCCCACTGTTATCTAATACAGCCAGATCAGCACCTCTCAGCCCCAAATCTCTCTACTACTAAAAGCCTCCCCAAAAGAATGCTTTTGGCCCTTCTGAAAACACATTTATGCAATTAAACTGCTGCAAACAGTGTTGGCATAGGAAAACATCTGGCTGACATCGCCATATAGCTGATATCAAGGAAGATCAAGAACACTTTGAGCTGCATGACAAAGTCTTCTGCAACATATTCTGCTGGCGAGGAAGGAAAAGTACTGCAATCTGAGCATGAATTGAGTAAATCCTTTCTCCAACGGGAATGCAGCAATGGGGCCAGGGGCTTCTCCTCTGCCAAGTGCCATACACCTCAGAACAGTAACAGAGAATACTCCCAAAATGGCAGCCTGAAATGCACTGCAGGGGTTGATCCACTCTGCTCTTGAGTACAAGAGCTTTGAGCCTAAAATTTAGGCATTTATGTAAGTACATACCATCCATGGCAGGCAAGTAACTACGACTGACTGCAGCACCATGGATTAAGAAACAAGGTCAACAGATTAACTTTTATTACCTATTCATGAACCAAACCACGTTCCTACATAGCGAGGACCTGAGGATACCATTAATCTTTAACCAAATGCTTCCAACCAGTCCAAATCAAACAAATCTGCTGACTAGCTCACACTTGAGCTCACATCTTTTAGAAGCACCTCACAGCTTTTACTGAAATTAGATGACCACCTACCTTCAGCATGGTGAAGGGAGGCCAACAAAATCAACAGAATCATCCTGCAGAGACATTCTGAAGGTGGCTTCAACAGCTTTCCAGGGCACACACTGCTCAACTTTTTGTATTCCCTCATGACTACCAGGTTACTGCAGAAAGGTCATTTCAATATCTAAGTGCATTTGCCGCTCCAAGTAGTGTGACAAGGGTCAGCAGAAGAAGGCCATGACAGAAGGCTGACACAGGCAGCCATTAAGCCATGCACTTACCTGGGCCAAGCACTGAAGCACCACCTCGACATACGAGTAATACCTGCCTTCAAAACAGTGTAAATACAGGACACTTGGATCAGAACACTTTCATAGTGCAGGATGGTAATTTTCCTGCAGATCACGTTGTCGGCAGCCACGAGGCAGCTTGCTTTTTTGTAACTTAAGGGTAACTTGCAGCATGCCAAAGATTTTGATTTTTTTCTTAAACTCACAGGTTTTTGAGTACTTGTTATATTCAAACAACATCCCAAACAAGAAATATTACAGATACTTGCAACAATTTTAACTTCCACTGGCAAACAGCATGGCCACAAAGAACACTCCACAACACTACCATATTGCTCCAGACTGCCCCCAGCAGAACCTCAGCAGCACAGTGAAGGAGCCGGAATGGAAATCCACCCACCAAACTGCCTCAGGCCTCCAGGAAAACAAAGGACCACTACAGCTTTGCTCAGCTGGCAATTTGTGGGCACCCAGCACTGCACAGAACCAGATCGAAACTGCTGTTTTGTCTTCCTCACCACCAGGCCTTCCATCCAGGCAGCCTAAATGCACCTGATTAGGGACACAATGTTCATTTCAGTAGGACCTGGAGACCGCTGTAGGAGGGTAAGGTTCACTGGCAACTCCTGTAACCAGTAGATAGAAAGGAAACAGAAACTAGATCAGATGGAGACATGCTTGTTTTTTTTCCACTGAAACTATCTCAGCAGTATTCAGCAGAGCTTGACCTACTTCCTACACCATCTCTTTGCTGTCACTTCCTTTGACAGTCTGTCAGCACACTTGTGAATCTGAAGATTAAGGAACGAATGTCTGGAAGGAAAAGAGCTGAGGACTTCTTCCTTTTAATGCCACCTACAGTCAAAACTTCTATGGCCTAATCAGCAAGACATGCAGTGACCAGCCTAGCAACAAGTACTTTCAATTATTAGCATCCTTCAAGAGCTCCAAACCAACTGCCCAACTTAGCTTACAAGCATGCCCTTAAAGACGACTTCGTTTTTCATGAAATACCCTTTTTCTTCTTCCTTTAGCTCACAGCACAGATCAGGATCTATAAACATTTCAGGTTCTCAGTTCTCCTGTGTTCCATAGATCCTGTCTAAGAAGACATTATATACAAAAATACACTTCTAATTCGTTCCTTACAAATTAATAACAATTTAATAATCACCAGCTACAAGCAGATGATGTTCTACTTGGCACCTACAACCACGCAGTCACTAGCCATAAATCCCAAAGTGAAATAATGCTGTTTTCTCTACTTGGTTTATTAATATAAACCAATACCAAAACACAAAATGGTTATAACACAAATTTTACACTAACACAAATATTTATACTTATATATATTATTTTATATACATATATTTATATATAAATATATTTTTAATTGAAATACTAGCAGTTGAAATTTCAATTTCAGACAAAAACAACAGTATGACGGCTTGCCACACCAAGAAACACATTTCATTGTTTAGTAAGAACAGAAACATTAAGTACAAGACTGCACTCAGCATAACAGAGGTGCTCCTACAAGTCCAGTTCATTAGAAACAGAAGATACTTAAGCTTAAGGCAAGCTGCATGTGCCTAAACATAACAAAGATGTGCTCGGAAAGCTTCCTGCCCGGCCATCCACAACAAATAGAGCTTAAGAAGCAGTTAGGATACTTCGTGCCTCCTAAGGGAAAAGGGCACAAAAAGGGCCTAACTTTTCCAGCTAGCTGGCTCAGTTTCCTACCACCCAGGCTTTTCCTGCAGGCGGGAGGTTGGGGAGAGCAGGAGGGGATGTCCGGTGCAGACTTGTGAACTTTGCCACCATACCACTCGCTTTGAAAGCGCTGGCCTAAGACACAAAGCCGCACAGACCGCACCGCCCATGCAAATGGAAACCCAGCCGGGAAAGCCCTTGTCTCCACTAACCCAGCTTCGCTTCTCAGCACAAAAAGCAACGAAAGATGCATCATCAACAGGTCACCCGGCTTCTCCTTTGTGCAATATGAAATGCTGCCCAACAGAAACCGGAAACAGCCCTCTGCCCCCAGCAGATTCCAAATGGAACAAATAAAGCCATTCCTGCCTGGATGTGGAACCGAGGCTGTCCGATGCCTCCACTCACCGAGAAGCACGTTCTGAAGGCTTGGCAGTCCCGACGAAAACAAACGAGCGGCCTTTAAAAGGCACGGCTCAACTACGAAGCAGCGTTTCGCAGAGCTCAGACAACAGCAGCTTTTGAGGAGAGGGAACGAAAACGCAACGAACAAGCAAGCCACGGGTACAAAACACAACAGCCGCCTTTCCAACGCCCTCCGCTGCTCCCGGAGGCGGCACGCGAGCTCTTAGCTCCGTCCGAAACCGCATTCGGTGAAAGTTGCGCCGCTCACAAAGAGCCGACGGGGGAGGAGGGCAGGAGCCAGGGCTCTCAGAGCGAGCTTTCAGCCCGGCAGCTCAACGAGAGCCCGCAGCGGGGTGGGTGCAGCGCCGGGCCGGGGGGCAGCCCGCACAGCTCCTTTGTGCCGCGCGCCTCGCCGCCAACTCCCTTTGCTCCCCTCGGGGAAAAGGGGATTACCCCAAACCCCCGAGTCCATAAAGCATCCGGAGTCTAAAGATAGCGTGATGTCGTAAAATTATTTTTAATATCTCCCCCTCCATTCCCTACCACCCCTCCCACTCTCCACCCCACATCGAGGATGGCTGGCTGCCGCTCCGTCACAAAGACAAGGCGATCCGTTCGGAGACGGCGAGCGGGGAGGAAACAAAACCGCACGGGAAGCCAAGCGACCGGCACAAAGGCACGAGGGGGGGGGGGGGAAGAGGGGAAGGGGGGGAGGGGGGAAGGGAAAAAAAAAAAAGAATTGAAGAGGGAAAGAAAAAACAACAACACAAACAAAACAAAAAGGCCAAGGAGGTTGCAGCCGGCCGCCCGGAGCACAAAGCGGGGCTGGGGGCAGGCCCCGAGCGGCTCCCTACGGCCGTACGGCCGCGCGGAGGCGGGCTGCGTCGCAGCGGGCGCGGGACTTACCGCAGGAAGGCGGCAGCAGGCGGGAGAGGAGCCCGCGGCTCCCTGAGGCGGCGGGGGGGACCGCAGCGACGCGCCGAGCAGCGACGGACGGACGGACGGACGGACTGACGAACGGACTGCCTTCTGCAGGCGGAGAGCAACGAACAGCCGAGCGACACCGCCTTCACCACGCACCTCCCAGCCGCCGCTCCGCTCACCCAGACCTCTGGGTCGGCTGCCGCCGCGCGCCCGCGCACCCAACCGTCTGTGGGCGGAGCTAAAGGGGGGCGGGGTCAGGGGGCGGGGTGACGGCCCTGGAGCCCGGGGCATGCTGGGAGTTGTAGTGCCATCGTCTGGCGGTGTAAAGGGGGGTTGTGTGTAGGTGTAACATACGAATATATATAACCTTAGGTTTACAGAATCATCAAGGTTGGAAAAGGCCTCTGAGATCATCCCATCAACCCATCACCACGTCCCCCAGTTCCACATCTCCACTGTTCTTGAACACCTCCAGCAATGGTGACTCCACCACCTCCCTGGGCAGCTGTGCCACTGCATCACTCACTGCTCCTTTGGAGAAGAATTGTTTCCAAATACCGAACCTGAACCTCCCCTGGTGCAGATTGAGGCCACTACATTGCTGTTACACGGGAGAAAAGGCCAACACCTATCTCCCTACACCCTCTTCTCAGGGATTTAGAGAGAGCCATAAGGTCTCCCCTGAGCCTCCCCTTCTCCAAACTGAACAATCACAGTTCCCTCAGCCACTTCCCACAACACTTGTGCTCCAAATCCTAAACACAAACCCTGTGTCTGAGAGTGCTGCCCCAATGCTCCCTGAGCTCTAGCACTGGGGCTGTGCCCAATGGAGGCAGCCCATCACCCTCTGCAGCAAAGCCTTTCCCCAACCCCCAAACCTTCCCCTGACCCAGCCCCACACCATCACCTCAAGCCCTGTCACCGTCCCCAGAGTGCAGAGCTCAGCGCTGCCCCTCCACTCCCTGTGAGGAGCTCTAGGCTTCCATTAGACCCACAGCAGTGTCAGCTCATCTACAACACACCAGCAAAGGAGGAGGTCCTGGATGCCCTCTGTGTGCTTTGCAGCCCCTTGTCCTCCTGTGAGAGAAACTGGAGGGGCGGTGATGAGAACAGGATGAAAGAGAACCCCGTGGAGAAGGCCAGCTGACAGCTCTGAGGGCTGCTTGGCTGATCCTGAGCGGAGGTGCAAGGTGACTCAGGCCTGAATGACAGTCACTGGGCACCGTGAGCACAACACACGGTGAGCACCGTGCTGCCATGATCTGTCCTCCACTAGTGAGTCAGCCCACAGGCGGGTGGAAATGCTTTCAACCGTGAGTCAAAGCTGAGCTCTTCGCTGGAAGGATTGAGCAAATCAATACACTGATGGGTCAGGTGTGTGGGCTGTGAGGTGCCCAGTGATGAGCAGCATGGGACCGCTTCAGAGGGAACCTTCACAGCCCCTTTGATGCACACGGAAACCAAGGCAGGCTAAAACTAAGCCTCTGTGCCACAAAGCCCATCTGCAAGCAGCAGACCACGGCACTACAAAGACTAGTCCCCACTTACTGCTGTTGGACCTCAGATGCATCAGTTTGTGCCATGTGCAACCACAGGTTAGCTGAAGAAACAAAGCAGCTTTTGAGATCTGTGATCCCATGAAAACACACAAAACCACAGATGTCTGTATGTTTTTGTTTACATTCAGTTTAAGCAGCCAGAGCACTTTTTTTCCCCTGCCTTTCCCCCTGCCCCCCCCTCCCCGCCCCTCCTGCCGTATGTTATAGAAAACAACGTCATGCTTTCTGCTTGGGAGCTCTGTGCCAGAAGACCCATGGCAGCTTTCATTTAAGACACATGAACTGTGTGGTAACATGGTAATACTCCTTTCTTGGCTCTCCCTCAACATAGTGTCTCAGGCTGACATCCACAGTAAGAAGATAAATGGAAGGAGGCCACCATGGGCTCTGTCTAAATGTTTGTTTAGTGGTTGCTGCAGGGGGATTTTCACCTGGGCCCTCCCCAGCCACTTGTGTTGACCTCTTCCCTGAGGTCTGTTTCTGGATGCTACCAATGGTTTTTGTTTTGCTTTTGCTTTTTGGAATCCAGTTCATGGCCGTGTCTTGTTCCCAAATAATTGCAGCCAACATCAAATCCTGCTGCTTCCACCTGAAAGATGAAAGCACCTCCTACTGTTGCATGTTATTGTGTGTTTTTCATCCCTGAATTTGATTTATTGCATTCTTGTGCTCCCAACCTGCAAAACTCCTCCTGCAGCCCCTTGGTTTTTGCACCTTCCTCTGAAGTAAGTACCCATGACACTGGCGAGGAGAAGAAAAAGCCTTTCTTTGAATATTACCCAATGGAGAACATTCTGTCCTAGGCTGATGCCTGCAGACTTGAGTTACAGCAGCTTATTGCAGCGTATAATGAATCAGAGAGCTGTGAAAGCACAGACTTGCTACCAGGAGCCAGCAACCCACCTTCCTAGCAAATGCTTTGCCCTGACCGTGCACCATCTGGGGATCTGGTGGTTCCGTTGATTCCTGCATGGCCCCAAGGGAGACGCAGTGTTCCTCCATGGAAGGACAAATGTCTAATGGCCTGGTGATAGATGGTCATAGGGCATGTTGGCTGCTTCCATGACAATAAAATGACAGCTGCTAGGAACTCAGCATCATTTTGTTCCAGGCCAGTTATTGCCTGGGAATGGTTAGGAGAATGTCTGAGCTGGGGACCTCTTGAAGGAAGCAGCTTTGATAGGTCACAGAAAACTTTGACAGCACTGGTACATCACCAGCTGGCCTCAGGACCAGAAAACCACTCAGGACATGCTTAATTAGTCCACGTCTCCATTGTCTTTGAGGCTTGATGATGGACCACAAAGTCCACTGATGGAACCCAATTCATCTCTCTTCCTCTGTGCAATGACCAAATTGACGCACACTACAGCAGTGCTCTCAGCCATGGAAAATGAGACATTCCCAGCAGGGAAACTAGGAGAAAACACGTTGTTTTTTTTTTTAAAAAAGCTTGTTGCCTAGTTGCAAGAAAAGAGGAGGAGAATTTAAACTGCCTCTTGGTTGAGCGCCCTGTGAGTCACTCGGATGCTGAGGTGTGGTATCCAGGCCTGCCAAGCGTGGCAGACCCACCCTTGCTCCCTACTTCTGCCGTAGGAGACAAACAGCTCTGCATGGCAGGCTGTTGGCCCTGCTTTGGGTACTGCTGGTTGCCCAGGGAAGATGAGCTGCCCACCAAAAACGCCACCTGGGATGCTTTGGAATGGGGCACACGGATACATCCGATGGGGCACTTCAAAAAGCTGCAGAAATGGCACAAGTGAAGTGTTGAGGAAGCCAAAACGGGGATTTTTCTGGCTCTGTGCTCATAGCAAAGCCAGGCTGTGACCTCGGCAAGGGCAGGAAACATAGGTGCGGTGTCCACGCCTGGATCTGGCTGCAGGAATTTTCCCTGCGTAGCAACAGTTGTTATGTAGCAATAACACTCAGCAATTTTTGAGGCACTTCAGAAATATTAATTAATCTGCATATCAGCCTCCTCAGGTAGGCAGCTAGATATTTTCACCCGTGCTTTATGGCTTGGGAAGGGGAGACGATGAACTGAAGTGATGTCATGGCAGGAGGCTTGAATGAGGAGAAGAGGTGCAATAGAGAGGCAGTAAGGACAAATCAACAGAAGCTCCACTGGAACTTCTGCTGGGGAACTCTTTTGCCCTCTAGAAAATACATGGGCCTGGTAGGCTTTTCTTTGCAGGGACAGAATTTGGAGGTGCAAGCTCCAGGGCTTATGATCCAGCAAGGAAAATACTCACTGTTTGCCTCATCATAAGGAAAACACAAAGAAATATAGCAAGCACGGCAGGAGAGCTTCAAAGGGCAACCAGGAGTAAGCCAGCAGCAGTGCACCCAGATGTGTAGGATGTGCCTGGATTTCCGCCCAGTGAGGCAAACTTCCTATCAGAGGGACTTGCTGCTGCTCCTGCTGGCATTTTGCAGCTCAGCTTAATTACACTAATCACTGTGATGATGACTTCTGACATTCACCTTCATTAGCCATCGATGGCTGCGCTCAGCTGCCTCGGAGCAGAGCTATCGATGCCTGCTTTAAATAACCCATGAGTAAAATCAGCAGGGAGACAGAATGTCTGGGCTCTCCCCTGGCACAGCCTGCATGGGACTGGCTGGGAATGCACGGCCAAAGCCAAAAGTGCCATTTAGCCCTGACAGGAGGTGGGCATGACTTTTTGTGGGCATCTCAGAGATGAGAAGGCTTTTCTATTGGGTGGGCATCCTCAAATGCAACGTTTCTTTTTGATGGCATCGGTTTGCAAATTAATGCCTGTGATAAATCCCCTCGTGCAGAATGAATTAGCAGAGACCTGTCATTCATTAACATTATGGCATGTGATACTTGTTTAAAATGAAAGAGAACACCTGCTTATAGCAAGGAATAAGTAAAAATCATCAGGCTTTTATGTTGTGAAAGTGGAATAACCTTAGGATGAGAAAAGCTGGCCAAGATCTCCTGCTTTGGTGCTATGACCGGGCAGGCACCGATGCTGGCTGTGTTTGGGTAACTCTCACTGCATCTTTTGGATGCTGCGAGCTGATGGCTGCTGCTGTAAATGAAGTAGCAACTTAAGGAAGAAGTAAAATGCTTCCTTTACGAATGATATGATTTATGTATTCCTGCATTTTATTTGACTTTGTATTTAGGGTTTTCCTAAATACTGAGCTGTTCTGTGAGAGTGCACGGAAATAGCCTAGCGTAACCGTGCTCTGCGTGCAAGTTATAGCCAACAGCAGGTTCTGAGTGCTTATCTCTGCATTGAAACCCATTGCTTTGCATCAAGTTAAATTTCTTGGTGTTGGTTTTGACATGCTGTACCTACTGCATGCATTGGCCAGCTTCTCTGCTGTGCATCTTTGTGCTGGATGTGCAGTATACTCTCAGCGATGCAATGCATTTTTGCACTCCTGCCGAGGAGAATGCTGTCACTTCAAAGCCACTGTGTGTGGTCAAGAGGTGGGAAGATTCTGAAGGATGCTTCTTCCCAGGAAAGGCATTCCCTGCCTCTTTCCTACTTTGAAACCATAGGAACACAGATCTCTGCTTTGGAGATTACGTTGGGTTGCACTGGGACACTGCTGATGACAGCACAGGAGAGCAAAAGCCACCCAGAAATGGAACTGGGACCCATCACGGTGAAGCAAGGAAAGACTTCTGCCCTGCCTTGATGAGCAGCCAGCTCCTGACCTGGTTAAATGCCGATTCAAAGGCAAGAGAAAACTTCCACAACCCCCCACCATGCCCTGCATCCCATTGCCAGTGCCTTTCCTACACTGCTGCAGATGCGGGCATCCCAATCTGCACCCATCCCTGCTGCAGGAAGGCAGGTGCACCACACATACCCCATGAACCCAAGATTTAGGTAAAAATCAATAAAACCCAATGGTCATACAGGTCTTGTGGCTGCAGCAGAGCTGGTAGCAAGCAATGAGCACTCACAGCGTCACTCCATCCTGGGCTCTGGTCCAGCATACTCTCCAGCTCCCTGTCAGAAATGAGGGAAAAAGAGGATGGAGGCTCACATACCCCTGGTTTCTGTATGTCTGCCCGAATATGTATACAGATTTTGATACAACGAATACACTATTTTTAGTTTCCTTTGGGGTATGTTTGGGAGCAAGCCCTTAACTGTTGCTGTGCTGCTATAGAAACCGTATCCATGTACATGGACATGTTTACAATGGTTTTAAACGCCATAAACTTTCAAGGGCAAAGTCGAGCAGCTTATTTCCATTAAAGTCACTGCCCTGCTGTGGCTTTATCTTACTATTACATTTAGTAATTTAGGACCCTTCTCAGCGTTAGCTGGCCCTGTAAATTTTTCATTGGGAGAACGGCTCACCGGCAGCAACCTAACAGAATAAAACAATAATAAAGACAAAGCCAGCTTCTAGTTTAAGTTTCAGGAAGAGGGAAAGCTATTCTTTTTGTTTATTCTAAGACTTCCTAACTTCAGCCCTCCCCATCCCTGATTAGCACCACATCTCCAGAAGCACGTGGTGGGGTTGGATGGACTTTTTCTTAGAGCTCCAGCCCCGTGCTGGGACTGTGCTGCTCCCTCTACAGCAGCACAAAGCTCTGCTCACTCTTCCTTAGGCTTAAGCTGGTTTTCCTCACATTAGCCGAGATCTATAGGAAGCAAGTCTACTCCAAAGCAAAGGGAACAAATGGGGCTTTACACTCAGCAGAGCTTGCTCCTAGCCTGTTTTAGTGCCTCAAACATAGGCACCTCCTTTCCTTCTTTCTTGTGCAAATCTGCTTGTACTTACCTGGTTATTACTTGTAATTTTGTCCCAGCCAGCACTGTTTATTAATGTTTACTAGGTCATGCAACATGGAACAAAGCTGACAACAAACAAGCAGCAGCTGCAGT
Organism: Lagopus leucura; assembly: GCF_019238085.1. Classification (NCBI taxonomy): domain Eukaryota; kingdom Metazoa; phylum Chordata; class Aves; order Galliformes; family Phasianidae; genus Lagopus; species Lagopus leucura. The sequence continues at coordinate 95,210,054 of NW_024962252.1, forward strand.
TAAACCCAAACAGGTGAGTGGAGGCAGGTGTTTGTGGCTGTGCCAGCAGGTGGCTCTGGTTGTCATCCCTGCTCACAGATGGAGGTGGTTCTGGTCCGGGTGCACTGGTTCAAACAACCAGCAGCCAAAATGCGGATCTTACTGCCAGTGAGCAGCTTCTGCATCACCCGTTTGGACCCAGAGCAATTCAAGTGCTCCAGCATGAGGTCATAGGGTGCTCCTGCTTACACTGGTTCTGTGCTCATGCATGAATTGGCTGGGTGCCTAGGTATGAGCTGAAGAAGTCTCTCGAGTAAATTAATCAGGCCCTTGTGCTGACTTTAATCATGGCTCACTTGGGGATGAGTTGGGTGCTCATGCAGGCACTATCTGGGTGCTCCAGCGTGAGATAACTGGGTACTCATGCATGCTTGAGCATGGCACTCATGCATCTGCTGATGGCTCGCTGGGCTTTCATGTGTGAGCTAATTAGCAAGTGCAGTAATCCCTGCAGCTTCTGCCTGATCCGCTCCTTTCTGTGCTGAAGCTACTTGAACACAACCCGCTTATAAAATCTGCTTTCACCGTCATTGCAATCCAAATGCACACCCGACACAAGCTCTGCACTCCCTCCCCATGCCCCAGGCAGAGGAGTTTGCACTGAAGGAAGGCTTACATGTGTTCACTGTAATCCCCTTCCTCACCCCACGAACACAGGCACAGGCATTATCAGCATTGCAGCCTGTGCTTTTAGCTGCTGCCAGCTCCACCCCATGCACCGTGGACCAGATTATCAGGATCTACATGATCACAGTCCAAATATATGGACTTTTCATGACTTCATCCCTCATCCCCACAGACCAGGCTGTGAGGTTAATGTGATAACAACTGAATGCAATGTTTATTATGAACTCTGTACCTTCTTCCTGCAAAAAACATAGCCAGGAAGGCCACAGCTATCTGAATGTCTCTCCATTGCAAACACCCTGCAGTGTGCACTGTAGGTCACGCTGCTGGTGTCTCCCAAGGCCCTGTGCTTCCTGTATCCCCCACAGGCAGGTGGGGGAGGAACAAGAGCCATCAGGCCTCGAGTGAGGTTTTCCATGGGCACATGGCTTTAATAAAAATGATACATTTTTAGTCAGATACGGAGACTTTGCAATCCCAGGGCCAGCTCTGGATCCTGCTAGTCACGCTCGCTAGCACCTTGTTTGGCAGATGGCAGTGCAGACGCTTGCAGAGTCAGGTCACAGCTCCTCACTGGGAATGCAGAAGTGCTGAAGCCATAAGTGGAATCTGGAAGGGGACAGGAGCAGAATGTGCTCACTTAGGACAGCACTGCAAAGGCATCTCTTCCTTCTGTAGCTTGTGGCTCAAGATTGGTCCATAGCCAACATGCCATCCGAGGGACCTGACACCTAAGCTGCCATCAGCGTGGCCTAAGGACACTGGCTTTCAGTGGCCTCTACTGGGAGAAGCTGTGGGTCCACCCCAGAACCTTGGGGCCAACGCATGCTGAGCTCAAGTCACTGCTTGGCTTCAAATCCCCATAGTCAAAGGTCAGAAGCTGTCCTGCTGCGCCAGAGACATCTCTGATCCACTCCTGTTTATTCAGGAGGCCAAGGGACCTAGAAACTTGGCTTGTTAGCAAAACCTGGTGTTCTTCCAGAAAGCTGAGTGGGATGGGTTAAGGAAGGCTGACACTGGTGCCACACAAAATGGTGGCTTTTGGGTGGGAACTCCTCAAGAACTGCATCTACTGACAGCACAATGAGGAGAGTACCAAGCCGCCACCCTGCATATACAGACATGGGGCCTGCATCTGAAAGCCAGCATTATTTCAAAGCCAGAATCACAGAGCAGAGCAGGCACATGAAATTGTCACCATGGAGAAGTCGCCTTCAGCACAGAGCATCCCAAAATAACTTGTTCTGTGGCTCTGAAAATGGTTTACTGAAGCTGTAAACATGTCTCATGCATAAGCTGTCGTGGCGGAGCTGCTCTGTATGACGGCTGAGGGATGAATTCTTCAATTCACATTCAGGTGTGCTCCTAAGTGATGCCACTGGGACTGTGTCCTCAGACTCACACATTTCAACCTGATGGGATCTCTGGGCAGCTTGCAAGAGCCACCCCATGGCCCCATGGCAGAGAGTCATCAACCAGCTTCAGACAGTCTCTGAGGATGACCTGGTGTAGGATACAACTCATCCTGTGTCCTGGCCACATGCTGAAGCAATTGGCCTGATATTGGCTGCTATGGCTGGAAGTGGGCAGGAGAGGTGCTCCAAACACTTGCATAAAAAGATTTCCACTCCCATTCTCCTCAACTCTACCCACTATTTCACTGCAGAGGGGCCAAGCTTGATTTTCAGCCTCTGCCTTAGACAGGGAATGAAGATGCCTTTTGCAGTTACTCTTGAATCTTGATAGACCTGAAAAGATTCCCCCAGTTTCTGAGGGGTCAGCTGAGGTCTTTGATTTGGCTTGAAACTAAAGTTGCCTCACTCTCCCTCCAAGTCACTGAACCCTTGAAAAGCAGCACTTTCCCCCTTATTGTTCATGATTGGAGTCATTTGTAAAAGGAAAGCTCATTTTAAAAGCAAAGATACTTTGAAGCAAAACAAAACACAACAAACAAATAAGTTTTCTTATGGAAACCTCAACATCAGTCATGTAGCATAAAAAAAAAGGCAAAACATCACAGTTGAATGGATCACTGGGGATACCTCACTCTTCGTATGGGAACCATTTGCAAGCTGCAACCTTGTTCATTATGCAATTATTTTCTCCTATATACTTTGTCCATGTGCTGATCTGAGGTGATCGTGCACACAGTGAGAAAAACTTGTTGCTACAATCACCGTGTCCCTCTGGTATCAGATCAACACCCAAAGGGAGCAGTGTAGAGATCCCTTATATGCCACAAGCATTGCTAAGTTCTTGGCCATCTGCCACCTAAGATCAGACCACAACTGGTTGTATGCTACATTATTTATTAGAGCAAGCTACTGATATTAAGGGCAAGGTCAAGAGTAAGGGGAAGCAGAAGGAAAAGAAGGTAAAAATACGACATTTCTAATGAAAAGGGAGCAGACAGACCTTGCAGAGAACATATGCTTGTAGGAAAGTCATCAGCCATATGGTTTTTAAGTTCTTTCTTCCTGATGAAGGATGGGGTCCCCTCAGCACACTGCATTATGCAGTGATTTATTTAGGGTGTCAGAGCAAACCTAACCCATGTTTCCTCACCACCAACCTTCAGCACCCCAAGGACCAAAGTTGCTATATTATAGAACAGCCACAGTAGCCAATACATTAAGAAGTAGTAATAACACATCATTATTGCTATGGCTGTCTAACCTACATGAGCAGGGGAGTTTTCTTCTTGCGTGCAGCACCTGCCATCCTATTCCACCCAGTTGTGTATTCCTTGTTTTGGTAACTTTTGGGGGCTGTTTATTTTTAGTGTAATAGCTCATTTACTCATGTGTTCCTCATACATTTATTAATGACTAAGAAATCAGTTGTGCCATCCGCCGTAATTAAATACATCAAGTCAAATCTCACCTGCTATTACAGATGAGGCAGGCAAACTTTTTTTTTTCCCTGCATTGAAGAAATTAACTATATTAAGATGTACACCCAACAGGATGCAAGCGGAGCACTCCTAGAACTGAAAGCTGTGCTGCACAAAGCCTCGGGAGATCAAAGGTTTTCTGCATTCCTTGAAGCCGTGCTTGAAGCAAACAGCAATTTCTTTTTTCTTCTCAAAATCCTGCATTTTATTTTGAGATCAGTGGGAGCTGATGCCATGTGTGTTTGTTCTCAGTTGTTAGTGGTTTGCCAGAAACCATAAAGTGTTGTGAGCTCATCCTGACATCCTGAGGTCTCAGTGGAATGCAGGACCCAGTCTCAGTTAAGGCAGCACCCATTAAAATCGTTACATGTGAAACCCCACCAGCTCCAGACTCCTAATGTCTTCATGGACACAGGAAAAAGGAAAGGTTGTTCCTTGGCCCAATCTGCCCAGGGTCCTCCCAAGGGCAGCTGTCCACAAAACAAGCTGGAGGATTTGGAATTGTGGTTTGGCATTCTTCATTTTATGTGAAGAAGGTGTGAGAGAGGGGAGCAATAAATGAGTTTTCCTCCTGTGCAAGCAAGTGTGGTGAGTCACATCACACTTGTGCTTTCATCAGGACACCTAAAAGAGTGGAGAAGTGGTGGTGTGGGTCCCAGCCCTGTCTAGACTCCATAACACCTCCACAGAAGGAGAACAGGCAAAGGAATAGGCTCCTCTCCATACAGGGGAGGAATGGTGACCCAGTAATTAAAACCTAAGCAGAGACATCGTCAAGCCACAGTGCCCCAGCACTGCATGCTGACCTGCCTGGGTGGGGAGCAGCACTCTCATTTGATCTGCATGGCCAAAAATGTTCTGTGTGTTCTCCTAAAAGCAGAAGTCACCTAATAACCTATCAGGGTCAAGAGAGGGCCAAGATCCCATGAATTTCCATTTTGCAACATTGCTTAAAATCAAGGAAATTGCAGAGAACAGCTTGGTGTGGCCCAGTGAGAGCAGCAGCTATTCCCACTCATTGCAGCAAAGCCTGGGGCACAGGGATGCCCAGGGCATCCACCTCTCACCTGCACCCAACCTTTCTGTACCGTGTACAGTTTCTCTGATTTTGGGTTTCCTGAATTTCCTCTTCTCATCTTGTTTTTATCAGAAGTCTTTAGAATTGTGAAATCATTAAAGTTGGAAAAACCATTAAGATCATCGTGTCCAACCATCAACCCATCACCACCGTACCACTGAACCATGTCACTCAAGCTGCCCAAAGTCTCCATGCTACTCCAAAATAAAGTATTTCTTGGGAAGAAAGCCAGCTCAAACCTTCGCTCTGCTTTTTGTTGTACTGCACAGAGAAAGGGCAAGCCCCAAAGATGCACATCCTCCAGTTGCTGCTTCAGTTCATAAGTTCACACACCAATCATTTAGGTACAGCAACCAGTCCAGGCGGGATGCTGGGGCTGCCTATTTCCCCTGCGTCAAGCAGGCAGCCCTTTCGACCTGAGGGACTTGGCTTCCTATGGCGGAAACCCAAAAGGGACAGAGTTCACTCAACCCCAAACAAACCTCTGCTTGAGCTGTGTTGTTTGGGTGCCTTCATTGTGGAAAGCAACGAGTGCCCTGCCCTGCAGGTCGATGGGATGCGCTCTCCTTCCCCCTGCAAGAGGAAAGGGCACTTGCAAACCAAACACACGAGCAAATTTGCACGGGGGGATGCCCTGATAGCAAATGGGTGTTTTGGTGCAAAGGCATGGCCAAAGCCTACTGCTGAGGGATCAGAGGGCTCGGTTGCTGAAGTGCTTAGTCATTTCAGATGGGTTCTGCATCATCTGGGCTGTGTGCTCTGGTGACTCATCTGAGCAAGGGCTGAAGGGATGCTAAGGAGCACAGCAAGGCTACAAGCAAAGCTCCATTTCTGTGGCTAAATGAATTTAACACCCAAGTAGCAACTCTTTGTACTTCATAATTGCATTGTATGTTAAGAGCTCAGATATAGCAATGCACCAGCATGGCAAATGACAGAGGAAATGTCAGCAGATGCTCATGCTGTGACCTCTCCACTCAAACCTCTGCATGTTGGGTATGACTTTTTTCCTCTCCGAGCATGGTACAAGGACGCAAAGGAAATTTCAGACTCAGGAAACAAGCACCAAGAAGACTTAACTCTTCTCTTCCTCTTCCTATGGAGCCAGGAGGAGGTGATGGTAGAGGCACAGTGCAGGAACAGGCTGTCCCCATCCCTGGAAGCACTTCATCATCCCACAGCGTGCCATGACGCAGGGACATTGAAGTGCTGGGAGCTGGAAATATTTTCCTTTACTTCCTTTAAAGGGTGAGAAGGGGACAGAGCAGGGGAGAGGATGACTCGGTCTATAAAAGAAAAAAATGAAGAAAGTTAAAGATGTGGAGCACTTGGCAGAGACCCAAGGCACAAGAGCACAGAGACCGTGAGAAAAATGTCAGTTTATTGCCCAAGCGGATGGAAATCAGATGTCACAGTAGGGTTTCACAGGGCTGGTAAATGAGTAAGGGAGAGGGGGAGAAGGAAGGGAAGATGGAGGAGGGAAGGAGGGAAGGAAGGAGGGAAGGAGGAAAGGAAAGAGAGAAGGAAGGAGGGAAGGAAGAAGGGAGGAAGGGAGGAAGGAATACAAAGAAAGACTAAGAAAGAAAGAGAGACAAAGAAAGAAAAAAAAAAGAAAGAAAAAACCCACAAACCCTCCATCTCGACACCCACGCAGCACCTCTGCGGGCTTTCAAGCCCTCTGCAGGCGATGTCTGGGATCAGGGCTCCCTCTAGAGGGTTTTGAAGACCCAACGAAAGGCCATGACGTGGCCTTCAGTTACGGGGCCGAAGTTATCACGCGTCTCAGGCACGACCAGCTCCATAAAGCCAAAGGAGCAGCTCCACTATCCCATCCTGTAGGGCAAGGACACAGGCCTCCCTGCCCCAGAGGTCCTGCTGGCATGGGTTGGCATAAAGAGCCTTCTCCATTTGCCAAAATGAGCATCTTCAGCTCCTTGGAGGCTCGTCCGGCCAACCAAAGGGCTGGGAAGCTGTGGGTCCACCGTTTGGGAAGGTGCTGCTGGACTGGAGGATTGGAGATGTCCCCAGCAAAGGCATGTTGCAGCCTTTGCAGCTGAACACAGTGGTGGCATGGAAGAAGAGGAAATTTCCCCTGAGCATGAACTGTGCCATGCTATCAACCAGGCTGGCTCACTGAAGCAGGACTTTGGGGCCACGATGAAGCGACCTTGGAGGATGACCCAGCTGGACTGAGTCCCCATGGCTCACTGAGGGCCTGTCTGCTGCCAGCTGAGGGTGGTGGCAGTGACTTACTGTTACAGGCCTGTCCCCAGCCATTTCCAACAAGCATTCCCCTTTCCTAACAAACCTGCTCAACACCCCTCTGAGATGTTTGGCCATAAAGAGTAGCTGTGAAGCTCAAATATTGCTGCTGAAAACTTCATTACAGTGCAGACTACCCAAAGCAATGGGAGACTTCAAACACATCCATAAAAAAGCAAAGAGATGTGAACTCATCCTAGAGGTTTTAATTAGAGTGACTGCAGGTGGCAGGTCGCTGGGCTGCGGCCTCTCCCAGGCTCTGCAAGGGGATTGCAGCTCTCCAGCTGCTCGGGCTCAAGTTGCAAGTAGAGAGAGGTCATGCATCTTAAGAAAAAAAAAGAGAAAAAAAAAACAGTAGTAATGTTGATTTAGCTGCCTGGTTCACCTGGAGCCTCTCGGGGTTTGCAGCAATGGTTTCCTCACCAACATTCACTAGATGGTGCTCTGCACCCTTGGTAACGATGCGATGCCTGGGAGTGGAGCTCTGTCATTGCAGGCCAGTGGGGCAGTGAGCACCAACAGCGGAAGTTGCAACCTCGTTCATTCCTGCACGAGTGCCAAAATAATCCATGCATGAACACCTGATTAATTTGTGCATGAGCACCCATGTAATTCATGCATGAGAGCTCAATTAGTGTATGCACAAGAGCTCAAACAGCTTGTGCATAAGCACCAAATTAATTCATGCAAGAACAATCAATTCATTCATTCACGGGAACCCAATTAGCTGATGCATGAGCACCGAATTAATTGATGTTTAGAGCTCAAGTATGAGCAATCAATGAATTCCTGCATGGGCACAAGAGGAATCCACAGAGCTCAAGTACAAGCAACCAATGAATTCCTGCATGGGCACAAGAGGAATCCACACCTTAACACCAAACTCACGTGCATCCATGCTCCCTCTTTGCTTTTGCATGAGCACTCAGTGAATTCACCACACACGGGTGCTGGTTAGTCCATGCACAGTGCCTGAACAGCTTGGGCATGGGCTGCACAGGGCCACCCTTCTTTGGAGACCTTGCAAAGCCCACACTAGATTTGGGATCTCTGAGTATCACCCTAAGGCCCACAGCCCCACCAGCTACATGGTGGGTCCCTTCTGCAAGGCCGTTCTTGGGCACAGGCACAAACATGAGCTATTTATCCTCTCTAATTCATGTCTTGGGTCTCTTAAGTTGAATTATTTCCAATCCTGTCTGGTTTTTTTAAGCTGTTAGAACAATATCAAGAGAAATCACTAGATCACGCCACCATCACTTCCTGCACTCCAAATTGGACCCATCCCGAACAAAAGAAGTCTTTTCTCAATGTGTACCAGGCAAGCATCCTCAAACTCATTTCTTCCTGAAGAGGCAAGAAAAAACACAGCTTTCCTGTGTGGATATTCAGGGCTTGGAGGTGAAGAGTGAAGGGTAGCCTATGGCACACTCATGGCGCTGCTGCCTGCTGCTGCCAGGGCTCTGCTGGGGCAGGATCAGCACCCTGGGCTCCTTTAGCATCATTTTCCCACACATTCGTCTCATGTGTGAGTTGCACCCAAGCCTGTGACCAAGATGCCTTTGGCAGAAGGAGCTGTGCTAATCTCCCGACACAGGGCTGTCCCGGCTCTGCACGGATAAAATAAATATTTAGCTGTAAAACATCTAACAGTTTTCAAAGGGCTCGGGATGGCCCAAGCGTGTTTAGACTGCATGCATAGCAAAGGGTGCATATCCCTTTCATCATTGCCTTATGTCTTTGGTGCTTTTATCCAGAGATCTTCACCATGCTCCCCAGAGAGGTTGCTCCTGTTCCCTTCTGAAGGAGTGGTGAGGCAGTGGCGCAGCTGCCTGGGGAGCGGGGAGGTCACCATCCCTGGAGGTGTCCCTGAACTGTGAAGATGTGGCACTGAGGGACACGGTCAGTGGGCACAGTGGGGATGGGTTGGGGTCCGACTTGGTGAGCTTAGTGTCTTTCCCAGTGACTCTATGAGTCAATTCTATGACTCTATTCCTTCTCCTTGGCAGTCTCAATTTGATTTTATTTTATTCCAGCTTGCATCCTGCTAAGAGAGACACACAGGCTCTTGCCAAGGCTTGGAATTAACAGTTTTAGAAACAAATGCAATTTTTCAGGCTTTGGGTTCTTAATGCCATCAGCTTTCCAAGAAATTTTAAATCCAGTAAAATTCACCCCAATCCCATAATTGCTCATGGAAACAAAGGCTGGGCAGATTATTTGTGCCAAAAAGTTGGCAGGCTTGCGGCTTTGTGAAATGCAGCTTTGTTGGAAGAGTGATCTGTTGTGGGGGAAAAAGCACATCATTGGTATTTCTGATTCTAGAAAACAAGTGGAAACAAGGCGTTTCAGAAAGAAACAACCTTTAAAAATAGCACATAGCAAGTAGGAAGGCTTACACCACTAGCTTTCAGCCCTGCCCTGCCTGCAGCTAAAAGGAAAGGGGCAGGCAGGGTGATTATATTTTTAGGCTCCTGTTCTTGCCACGGATGCAAGGAAAGCTGCTTTCCCCAATGCTGGCAGGGAGCACTGTGCTGTGGGAATGTCTGCCTGCCACAGCTCCAGGGAATGGTGGAGGAAGGCAGCTTGGAGCCAGCAGCTTGTTTGTGTGGGGCCAGCCCAGGGATTCACTCAGCACCAGCATTTCAGGGCAGTTCTCAGAGGATTCCTTGCAGGGAGGTCTGCATAAGATGAACATGGAGCTACAGCACTTAGAGTGAGGAGCTCCTTTCAGCTTGTTTGCACCACAGACAGCAAAGCAGATGCAGGAATGGGGCACGTGTGCCTCCAAGCTGTTGCTCTGTGACAATCTGAAGGGCTTCCTGAGGCTGTTACAGGCACCTGGAAGTGTAGGAAGCAGATCTGGACCAAGCCCTTGAGCCACAGGTGCAGAGCAGACATATTAGAAGCAGGCAAGGCAGAAGTCAGGCCCTCTGCTGTAAGCATGGGTTCCAAAAGTCATTTACTTACAAGCTTCATGCAGAGTGTAGATGTGGCACTGAGGGACATGGACAACAGGCACGGTGGGAAGGGTTGGTGACCTTAAATGATCTTAGAGGTCTTTTCTACCCTTAATGATTTTGTGGTTGCATGAGAAGCGGTGGCAGTAGCTGCTTTATTTAAAAATAAGATATGATAGAATGACAAGAACCACATAGTACAGACTTAGTTCTTCATTAAATGTAAACAATAGCATTGTATTGTAGTAGAATTCACCTTTGTGAGACTACTGCCAGATATTCAGCGTTTCCAAGCATCAGGCATCCAGGAAGATTTTCCAGACACCAGGGAGGCATCATCAAATCTAGCAGGCACAGCAAATAGAGGCAGAGGTCTTGCAATCCAGTCAGTTCTCATTCAGGCTTCCCAAAGCAAGCCCACGGTGTTGAAGCCACATTACACTCTATCTCACTCTATCCAGTTCAGAAAACAAGAAGTGGTCTGTGAAGCAGGCTTCACTCTCCGTCAGGTTTTGTGGCATCTGGATGGCTGATATCCCAGCAGAAGGGTTGCAAAGCACATTCCTGCAGGAGGCAGCCACCAAACGGGCACAGCTCAGGAAAAGCAATCCACTGGTCCCACAGCACCTGGATCTCCCCTGTCTGAAAAGAGTGGGTGGCAGGGGCACAGATCTGCTGTCACTGTGGGGCCACTGATGGAGGCATCGACATAGTGACAAACTCTAGTAAGAAAGTCAGAAGGAAAAACAAGGCAGAGGGACAGAGATAATAGCGTGTGCTGAGATGTGAGCACATTGTCAGTTTCTAGAGTTAGAGCAACCTGAAATAGGCTGGAGACTTGCAGCTGTGTCAGAAGTATTCGGCCATCCCTCCTCCCCTGCCCACCATAGCTCCCAGGAAAGGGTGAGGGCAACTCTCTGTGCCAAACATCTGCTGACAGCCCTCCTCACACTGGGAGGAGCAGCTCTGTCATCACAAAGGTATACAGAGCTACTCATCTACAGGGCCTCTTCCTCCACTGATCCACAGCAAAATGAGCAGAGGAGGGTGCATGTTTGAGGTGGAGCTGCAAACAGCTGAGCTCAGAGAATAGGGGAGGAGGACAAGTTTGCAGGCACAAGCTGTGCTAATCCAGAATATATTAAAAAAGAGAAAAAGGCAAAAAAAGGCAATTGTTACTGGAGGGAAGGACCAGTGGTTGCAGGACGCTCAGCTCTTACTCCTCCCTCTAAAGCATTTGTCATAACATCACCGTGCCACAGGTCTCAGGCCACTGTACTTGATGGCTGTGGTGGTGGTGGTTCCAGCAGTTCATTACTGTGTTTCCTTATGACTAACGCCAGCCGAACAGCAAAGATAAAACAAGTCAGTGCCAGCAGTACAACTAGAAGAGAAACAAAGAAGTAGGTTAGCATGCTTTTTGTGTGTTTTTTGTCATTACAGTGCTTTTTGTCATTATCTAGCTCCCTCCTCAGACAGCAGGGAAAAGACCAAGGCAAACCCACAGGCCTCTGTCCAGGAGCCATTACCCCTATTGATGTTAGGTGGCTGCCATGGGGTAAGGCAAATCTGCTCTGACCGATAACCAGTAACATACCCAATGCTTCCAGGTCAAGGCATGTCTAAAAAGGGGAGATCTTATAGACACAAGCATAAAGACACACGGCATTAACAAACAAGTCCAAGAATAGTTGAACTATATAAAGAAACAGGCACCAGTTTGGGAAAAGCACATTCTTGCCCTACCAGTCAAACAAGCCAAACCACTATAAATGAAAGTTTGCTGGTATAAAGGCAGGAGAAGCACCTACTGCAGGAATAGAGCTGCCTGCCAGAGCTTACGCACCTCCACATTGCAGATGGCCATAACCACCAAGGCAGGAGTCAATGGACTCGTGGCTTTGGCAGAGAAGCTCTGCTCAGTTCCTGCTGGGTGCTTCTAGGCAAATCCTGACTCCCAGCTGCACACCCTGCCCATACAGCAGAAGGGAACACACATCAAGGTGGCTGTGATGCTGGCAGTGCAAGCTTAGGAACTGCCTTCAGCCACTGGCACACAGCATTGGGAGGGCTGAAGGGTGACAGTGTGCTCTCTTCTGTTGATGTTGTAGTGGGAATAGGAATCTCAAACTGCTTCAGCAAGACAGGGTTTGCACATCTCCACCTCTTTCGTGCCAGCATAACTACTCATAATGACACAGCTTTTGCCATGCTGTGGTCTGTACAGCATGTATACAGCTTAAGCCCTTTTACAGTGTATGACTACATCCAACTCAGCTACAGTGGCCTGCAGCAACCAAATAATCCTGGCCAAACTTGTCAGTGCTAGCCTAGACTGCACAGGAGAGGAGCATGTGCAGGTCTTTGCATTGTGGAACTCAGATACAGCTCCTGCTTGGGTCAGACATTAAAGCACTGCTCCATAATCACAAGCAATACAAAGCAAAGCCCACAGGCTTCATCCCAGCCCTGTGTTCTGTGTGCCTGCTCCGTGTCAAAGGGCAGGGAGCTACCAGCACAGCACCAAAAGCTCACAGGGCTGGCGAGTTTCTCTGGGACAGCACAAATGTGTGATTGCAGGGCAAATTTATTGCACTGGGAAGTGAACAGGAGGCAACACTAAGTTTGATTTCAACCCCAAGGCTCACAGGCAATAACTTCAATTGCAAAGAGAAGCACACTGCTCCAAAGATTATGAGAGATTCACCTATAAAAACACCGTTGGTGGTTGGGGAGGAAATGGAGAAGTCCTTGCACATGCTGCCAGTCAGAGCTATTATAACCACTGGGTAGACAGTGAGGTTATAACGGACGTACTTATCAAGAAAGAAGTTTTCCTGACAAAACCTGTGGAGAAAAACAATGACCAAGTAGTATGTTTGCTTCTTTAGATTCGCCCCTCCCCCCCATAAAAAGCTTAAGATAAGAGTCAGATTAAGAGTCCTTTGTTGGATGCACAGACCAGAGCTCAAAATATTCATATACTAAAATTCATAAGATTAATTAAAAAATTATCAAGGGTAAACGTAGGCAAAAAAACCCTGTATTAAATGCAAGTTTTCTGCAAGTGGAAAAGTATGAAGGAGAATCAACATGTAGAAAACCCCCTTGCTCCTCCCAAGAAGGGGCTTGGCCATGGGAAATGGCTGTTTTTTTGCTCAGTGTAATACCCCATGGTTATACTGCAGCAAGATCACAAAATCAAAACTGGCTTTGAGTGACAGTTTTCATTCTTTGAGAGGGACCGATTGTGATACACTAGAGGTAGAAGAGCTCTTCCAGGCCCAGAGGGAACTCAGGAGGTTGCTCACCACATGACAAGCATGAGGGTAAGGATGCTCAGAGATGCAGTGGTTGCTGTCTCATTGGACACATCCCACTTGTAGATCAACACAACGGCAAAGTTCAGCAGAGTGGCGATGGTGGTCCATGTGGCATACAGTGCCAGCCCGTTCTGCACCTGCCATGAGTACAGCAAGAGGACAAGGGTGAGGATAAGGAACCCAGATGCTTCCAATTCCCTTTGTTCTGCTTGCATCTCATGAATAGAAATGCAAGGGTGGACAGGACAGTGCCCACCCCCACTTTGTGCCAAAGGACTTAGAGACATTCCCAGCAGAAACATTTACACATGCACGCCCAGCTTTGCAGCTCCACTGACAACCCTCTCAGCTCCTTGAACATGCTTTTTCAGCTGCTTAAATGCCACCTACTAGGATTCGGATGAGCCAGAGGTCAGCTTGGTGGCCCTTCACGAACCACGTGGAATGGATTCTCAAGGCTCTGTGTGAAATGAAGAGAGCAGCCCCCGTGGTAAAAGTGAGGGCTGCCAACAACAGCAGGGCTGGGAGGAGGTATCTAGGACAAAAAAAAACCAACACACAACATACAATGCATTTTTTCAGTGGTGTCACAATGCCTTAATTCATAGCTTTAGAGTTTGGCCTTTACTGACTTTAAGCTAATCAAGCCTTTAATAAAGGTAATCACTATGTGTAGGCCTCATTTTGACATACTGTTTTACTCCTAATCATTAAGTTATTATTTCCTCACTGAGGCTGATTTCTTCATCTGTTGACAATGGTGCTATTATAAACCCTTCATGCCAGCACGATGATGAAAACAATCCAAGGCAATGAGCTTAACTGTATTTACAAAGGCTGTCATGGCTCTTGTCCTATCTGCTGGATGAAACACTGAAGAGCAGCAGTTGTTAAGAGATAAAACTTCAACAGCCCATCTATCTCATGGGCAAGATGAAAATTGCAAATAACAAAATAGTTATTAAGGGTAGATTTTGCCAAGGCTTGCCCAGTTGTTTCAGTAGTCCCAACATTACAGTTAGAAAGCTGCTGTAACAAGAGCGGCTTACTCTCTGTCCCACAGAAACAGCCATCCAACATTGAGGCCGTTATTCAGAATCCATGCCATGTAAAAAGGTACTGGCAGCAAATCTGGTTTCATGAAGACACATCCAAGTTCATTTCTGTAAGGAAAAAGAAGGCACCCCATCAGAATCCTCCACAAGCACTTTTCTTTCCCACAGCTCCACAACAAAGGACCACGGGCACTCAGGAAGCCCCTTGCAGTGCTGGAAGCACACCAGAGGCAGATCTGTGCCCACTGCTGCCTGCACACACTGCACAGCCCACAAGGCTTCCCAGCGCAGTCAGGAGCAGGGACAGGTGGGATAAGCAGAAAGTAAACACACCTGGATTGCAAACAGAGCATGTTTTACGGTGGTAGAATTGAGGCCATCAAGAACTTCTCCTTCAGAAGCCTGCTTTGTAATTCTTCTGGCCCAACTTTCCTTACAGTGTATTTTGTAGGACTTTATATACCTAAACTCAACAGTGTCACCTGTAACCTGACAGCATTCAGTGCTGTGTATCTGGAGAGCAAGAAACAGACACTTTTGTGGAAGCAGTGTTCCTTCCAAGGCAATGGGCAGCCTAAACAGACAGCTTCCATTTGTGGCAGTCCAGTGCTTGACTTTGCTATTTGGAAGGAGTATTAATAGAAATTTTGCAATCTAGTTATCTGAATTTTTTTTTAAAGAAACTGAAATACATATATAAAATGCCATCACATGGATAGATTTCACCTCCTACATGAACCATTAGCAGAACTGGAACATTTAGTTCTACCATCACAGGTAATCACTGCAACAAGTGTTCATTGCAAGACTTTAGAGAGGGGAAAGGCAATTTTCCTTTAAACAAACAAAAAGTAAAGCCAGTGAGTTGATTCTACCTACTCCCACCATTCCATCCCGATGCTCACTATCTTTATCTAGATATTTTGGAACTGGATGATCCTTGGGGTCCTTTCCAACCCAAGCCATTCTACGATTTTACAGCTCCTCCTCATCTTGTCACCTTACCTCCAGGGCTCCAGGTTGAAAGATTCCTCATGCTGTGAGGAAATTCTCATGCTGGAAAATTTTAGACAGTGGTCCCTCTGATTAGTTTTCTTGAATCTATATCTATATCCATCTATATCTATTCACTGCCATATGAATCAGTTCACCCTCTTCCCCTCATCTCTCATCCTTGCTCATGCATCTACTTCTGAGCCTCATTTCTCACCATTCCTCACAACTGTTGCATTCCCTTCCTCTTAATAAATAATAATATTTTAAAAACCTAAATACCGTTTCTGCCAGCTTCTATCACCTCCTTTTCCACAACAAGGATGTGAAAAAGAATATTCCCAGCCAATATTTGAGAAGATATGCTTTCATCTTGAAAAAAATGAAAAGAAAAGAACTACAAATGAAATGACAGCCTCTGCAAACAGCCTCTGAAAAGCAGCTGCTGGGTAACTGTCAGATCACACAAACCAGTGGAAACAACCAGCTCTCACAGAACTGTTGACTTGCTCTGTGTGGACAGATTACAAAGTAGTTCATATAGACCTCCGACCTGCTGCTACGCTTGGGATGCCTGACCGAAAAGAAGCTCCAGAGACTCAGCCTGTCAAGCCAAGAGGAATGGCAGAGGTTTTGCACTGACCAGAAAGCCCAGGAAGTGAGCAACAGACTGCTCTACAGAAGGGAAGGGCCACCCCCAGCATTTGTGCCGTGGGCAGGGAGTACCTGCGGCAGATCCCTGACAGCGCATACAGGAGCCACGCCAGTTGCCAGGCATAGATGACATTCCAGATGAGGAAAGTCCAGCCAGCTGGTGTGAAGTCGGTGCTGTACTTCTCTGAGATGTTGCCAGGGGTTGTCCGGAACAGACCTGGTAGTGAATGTTATTGCAGCCTAATGTATTATTACATACTAAGGATGGGGAAAGACTGCTGATTTTCTCAACCTGCAATCTTCCTCAAGGTTTAGTCCACACCTCAATAGGTCCTGAGAGGATGCCCTTGTTGAAAACAAACCGCACGCTGCAATTGGCTTCCTTTCAAAAACCCATTACAGGATTACTGTCCCTTATGGGGAACCCTGAGCACCTTTCTCTTGCACAGAACCAGAAAAGCCAGTTGTGTGTAAAAGCCAAAGAGAAGCATGACTCTCATTTCTGACAGCATGGGGAGCATTCTGAGCTGGGCAGCATGCAAGCCAAGCACCATCCTCTAAAAAACCCACAGCAACAGGACCTGGAAAGCTTCCACCAGGAATACAAGGGCAACATATGTAAAAACAGACTTTCACCAGCAGATACATCCAGACCATTTGCTTTGATTTCAAGGGACTGGAAGAGGCTCTGATGGTTTGAAGAAGTGAAACTGATCTAAGGCATCACAAAGTGATGCAATGCACAAGACTCATCTCTCTGAACAAAAAGCATTTGCTTGCATTACCTTTGAAAAGACCAGTGGCATTTCCAGCATTCAGTATCACCATGGCTGTGAAAGTAGCCAGAGACAGCAACATCACAAAAATCTTGAGCTTGGGCATGGAGTCCATTTTACCCTGAAAAAGGATAAGAGATTTTGTTTGGGTATACTAACACATGCTTCATTTTGTTCTCCAATTCCGAATTTGTTTTAGTAAAAGAAATGAGGCCCCAGTTTTAGCTGCTGACTTGTGTTGGTATTTTCACTTCTTCTCACAGCAGCATTCAGGAACCATGAAGATGTGGCACTGAGGGACACGGTCAGTGGGCATGGTGGGGATGGGTCAGTGGTTGGACAAAGTGATCTTAGTGGTCTTTCCCAACCTTTGTGATTCTATGATTCTTTATGAATTACCTGCTCATCCACTGGCTATCAAAATAATTTCAATGCTTTAGCAGGTCTTCAGAACTCTGTAGATTATTAGTTCTACATACAACATCTTTTCAGCTTCATAAGTAGTGACTTGAGCTCTCCCAAGTGATCTCCATTAGTAAAGACTTTGTTCTATCAAGGAAAAGTTACGTAAAACTATGTGTACACGCATCCATAGCATGAGCAATAGCTTTATTTCCCCTCACAGCCCAGCACTTGAGCTGCCTTTTCTATACAGAGACACTTCAGTGCCTCCTAGGGTTGGCAGAAATAACAACGGAGCTACTCAGCATCTAACTCATAAATTCCATTTCCCACTTCAGTGCATAGTTTTACAGTTATGGGCTTTTTATGCAAGTCAGCTGCATCCACATACAGCAAAAGCAAGCGGGAGAGGAAATTTTGTAGGAGACTGAGTTTTCTGCTAAATCCATGAACATCTTTCCTACCCAGTTCCATCTAAACAGAAAAGGCCTATTCGTTTTCATGAAAAACTTGTGTGTGTGAACTCAACTCAGGATATCAAATCCCGATGAGATTTATGGTAGATAAACCTCCAAACAACTTATTGTCTTTAACAGAGGTATGCTGAGCTAGCAAATTCTGAGAAGGAAAATCCATTTGTAGTATCAAATATGTATTTCCTGACGCAGGAAAACCTAACCTACAGATTTCTGAAAGCTCGGGAAATACAGCAGAGGAAATATCACTGCGTGCTTGCCCTGCTCTTCTATTTTTTTGCTTGAATACTGGTTGTCAGACACTGAGTCAGTATTCAGGGCTGACCGTTCCTTCCATCTCACTGCCCAGCCAAGTCTACGTTCTCCTGACGGTTCTGTAATTGAATTCAGCACCACATTTTTTTTATTAGCGTATTTGGAAGAGACCTGACTACACAGCTTCAGAGAAACGTGTGCTTGCTTAGGGAAGCCCAAAAGGAAAGCACTATTTTACCCCCTGTCAATAGCTTCACCACCCAACTCTCACCTCCTGCCTCCCTCTAACGCACGGCTGGCGATGAAAGCCTGCAGTACTTCCCTGCCTGCAGTGACCAGCCACAGACGCCCTTTAGAAGGATCAGAAATGTTACTCACGACGATCCGCTCAGCGCAGCGCTGTGGCAGCACTTTACTGCCGTAGTTCAGCCACCACGGGCACTGAGGTCTCCTGTGCTTGAGCCAACCTACAGAGCTTTTACAGAACTTCCAGCAGATCAGCACCGGAGCATTATTTTCGGAAATCACGGTGGTTAGGAATGAGTTCTGAGTTGCAGCCTCCGATTGGCTGCAGCTTCCTGAAAGCAAACACTTATGCAAGAGAAATACAATTACTTAACAAGGGACTTTTATAACAGCCCAAGCGATGCATGTTGCAAACTGGATGACAGACAGAAGCTAAAGAATGCCCGCTGTGTCCTGCTTTGTGCTGCCACAAGGAAGGAATAAGCACACCAGGGCTCAAAAAAACCAAATCACACTCCTGGGAGGGAGGGAGCAGGAATCACCTCCACCTCCTACAGGGCTGCAGTCACCTCAAATCCTCTATTTCCCTGTTGCCAATTGAAAACATGCTTCACCACTGAAACACCATTTCTCATGTGCAACTACAGCACCTATCAAGCTGGCAGCACAGCAGTAGATCCCCAGCCATAAGGGCAGTGAGTAAAGTAGCACCAAGCACTGAGGTGTTGTCATCTGTTTAGAGGCAACATCACGGGGTTGAGAGTGAACCCTGCTTGGGATTCCTTGGGTTTTGGGTTTTTTGGGGGGGTGGTGGGGAAAAAATAAACACAAGAACATGGATGTGCATGGAGTTGGCTGTGGGAAAGAACCAAGAATCCAGCCAGCACTCCTGCCCTATGTTATCAGTGCAAGCCTGAGGTCCACCCTCTGAAGGTATTTTGATGATGAAACCAGCAGCTTCAGTATGATTCAAATCAGAGAATACACACTGCTCAGAAAAGCATATATTCCATACACACACTTTCACTTATCAGACAGTCCAAATCACCCCAGCGTGATGTCAGGCATTCCATTTCCATCCAGCGAACGATTGAAGTTCTTTACAGCACAGTCAGCTTTATCTTACATGTGTTGCCAAGGCACAGCTGATCAGTTAGATGCATATTAATATGAATCCAGGGCAACTTCCATGTGCGGAATTTGCTGCCCCATGTTCTTACTGGTTATTACACAACAAGTTTTGGTGACAGATCGTGGTGTCATCATACCAGCAGCCTTGTCCTCTTGCCACAGTAAGCTAAGAACAAACTACAGACTCATATTCTGGGTTGTAAAGAGTTATTTCTCTAAAAGAAATTGCAACACAGGTCTTGGATAAAATATTCAGAGTGATTCTGTCACGCAGCTCTACAGATATCCCCCAAAGTATGTTTTTAAAGTGCAGAGGAATGTGCTCAATGTTTATAAATGCATGAGTTAAAACTGAACAACTCTTGCTTCACCAGGCTGCACAGCATTCCCAGAAGAGGGAATTCTCAGTACAGCTGCAGCTCTAAGGTACCATACTACCAGACTTCCCATACAGAAGTGCCCTACCTTTCTGGTGTAGTTTCACAGGGAGATGTCTTAGAGCTCCACTTTCCACCTGGGTTTCAACTGATAATCTTTGCCAGCCTCTGGAGGAAGAGTGTTATTTTCAGGCGAGTGTGATAAATGCCATTACACACACAGCTAAGAAAGAGCTGTTTGTACACATATTTACAGACAGAAGGACTTGAGGTGATGGCCTCCAGTTGTGTCATGGGAGGTTCGGGTTGGGTGTTAGGAAATATTTCTTCTCAGAAAGAACAGTGATGCAGTGACACAGGCTGCCCAGGGAGGTGGTGGAGTCCCCATCCCTAGAGGTGATCAAGGAACACAGAAATATGGCACTGTGGGACGTGGATTAATGAGGAAATATTGGTGATAGGTGAAATTCCAGTTCACACAGAATGGCTGCTATGGGACCACACTCAGCTGTTGCTGCCCTGTGCAATAGAAAGCCATGTAAGCATTTACAGAGTGCAGAGCAGATTTGGCATTGGAATTAATGCCCTGCTGACAAGAGGAAGTTCTCTTTCAAACATGAATGCTCCTGCTAGCAATTGAAATAAAACGTGATGAGCACAGACAGCCTGAGTCCCAGTGCAGAACACACAAGGAGGGAGCCAATCACTTCTTAACTACAAAAACCACAGCAGAGACCCTGTCCTCAAAATAACCTCATTTGGCATTGTGCAGGAACTGAAACAAGTTCATTTTTGGGCAGCTCACCCACTTAATGGCACACAGCGTCGTTAGCAGGGAGCTCCAGAAAGCAAAGCACCTGACAAGCCACTCAGCAGGCACTCTCCCTCACCACAAAGGCTAATGTTATCTAGGACAGAGGTGTTTCTCTCTTATCAGGTGATCAGCCCAGCGATTGAATAAAACCGGTGCCAGGAGGGCAGTTCCATCCCCCTGTAGCCAAGAGACTCAGAATAAAACCACCTACGAGAAGCTCACAACACAAAAGAAGCGCCTTTTGTTCCCATCAACAGCGATAGGTCTAAATCTCCAAGGCATTCTGTGCGCTCCCACTCCAGTTTAATCTTTGCAGCCACTTGCTTTCAATCCAGACTTTTCCAAACGCCCTCGCCAACCCATGAGTTCTAATTGGAAATCATTTTCAGGCTAAGTTCTGCAAACATTGAGAATCAAATGTACTAATCTTCCAGCAACAGCTCAAGCATTCTAACCCCGTGGTGGGTTAATCTGGGTGTCTCCAACAGCATGGATTAGCCCTGCTGTAAAGCTGGAAGCAATGGGATTTGACCACATGAACCAGGATGGCACACAGTGGAGAGGATCTGCGTTAGCAACTCCCTTCGGGTATTTTAAGAAGGAAAATCTGCTTTTTATTATTGCAGAATGAAAGAGATCCAGCCTCTGGCAGCAGGGCACAGGCTGGGGGGGGGGATAAGAACAGCTGTAGAAATCCACTGTGCATCGATTTTCAACCAGACTTCAAAATTCATCAGCTGACCACCATCAAGACTTTTGCTCCAACTCTGAAACGGTTACAGTGCTGCTCTTGATCCAATAATGTGGCAACTTGACTTTGCCATTAATACTCCTTCCAAATAGCAGTTTTGCAGTACAGTTATCTGAATTTTTTTTTTTGAAAGGCAACTGAAATACATATATAAAATGCTATCCCATGGAGAGATTCCACCTCCTACATGAACCTTTAGCAGAACTGGAACGTTTAGTTCTACCACCATAGTATATCAGTGCAACAAGAACTCAGAGCAAGACCCGAGAGAGGGGAAAGGCAATTTTTCCTTTAAACAAGCAAAAAAAGTAAAGCCAATAAGTTGATTCTACCTCCTCCCACCCTTCTATCCAAATACTCACAGGCATCTCTTAGAAGTGGTCTGGCCAGTATCACTTGAGGACAACAGCATTGCACCCTCACTGCATGTCCTGCTCCTGGTTGGGAGCTACAATTGATTTCTTGAGGTCTCTTTTACACTTTCACAGCAGATGCTGTGCTGTGGTGCTTCATTGCCTTGCCCCACCCCCTCAAATTCTTAGGACTACTTGTCCTTATCTGGATGCTTCACAGCTCCACCACCTCCTTATTTTGTTATCTTACCTCTAGAATTTCAGATTGTTCTTCATTCTGTCACTTGTAGGAAACACGGAGCGCTCTGCAGCAATCAATACACGCTGCTCTCATGTTTTTCTTACCTTCACTCACACATCTCAACTCACACCAGTATGTGTATTACTGTTATTACACTGTTATTGTCCGATAAAGATAACGCACCCTGAAAACTTCTAATTTTCTGTATTCCGGGGTGAGGAAAAAAAACCATTTTGCCCACATATTACGCAGCTTCTGGCTGCCCCATTGTAGAGTTTGAAGAATTATTGAGGCAAGTTGCAGATAGTAGTCCTTCTGACCAGAGTTCTTACATCAATACTACTGTGTGAGTCCATTCATGTCTTTCCCACAACTCTCACCCTTCAACATCCATCTTTTCCCTTACGTCACTTCTTATCATTCCATACAACAGCCACATACCCTTCCTTTCAGTAAAAAACACAATAACAATAATAAATAAAACAATAACAAAAAACCCAGCCTCTAATTTCAAGCCCCTGTAACACAGAGGAAAACATAGCAACATCAACAGAGCAGCAAGGTCCCAAGCTGCAGCAAACAAGGATCTACCCAAATACAACAGCCATAGAAATAAAGGAAAGAAGTTACATACCTTCAAAAGGCCTCAGGCATGCAGAGGCCTCCAGCAGTATGCCCTCACCTCCACTGGAACTCAGCTGTGTGGTGGTGCTCAGGGGTGGATCCTGGCTCCAGCTGCCAGTCACTCAGATGCATTGCATACACCTGAGCTCCCCTGGTTGCCCTGCCTTCCTAGCAGATACTCAATCACTGGTTCAAGATGTGACTTAGCGTTTCTGCCCCATTTTTCAGCCTCCAAATCTAGCTTGTAAACACAGCATCCAAAAACAGACTTCAAAAAATAATTTCAGTCCTTCAGCTATTCTTTGGTTTCCGTGGTCAGGCCTCCAACAAAAGATTTCCAAAAAAATGTCATCCCTCCTGTGGTTTCTATTCTTCACTCTCCAGTTTTTCAACTGTCATTGTTCAGCTTCCATTCCTCCACATGCAAAAAATGGCATCCAATTTTTCAACCGTCATCCTTTGGCTTCCATTCCCGGACCTCCAATGGACAGCATCTAGAAAGTGTCTCTATTCTGCAGGCACCATTCTTCAACCTCCATAAGACAGCCTCCAAAAATGAATTCCATTATCTGGCTTCTAATTTTTCAGCCTCCATTCTGTGGCCTCCAATTGTTTCCATCCATCAGCCTCTGATTTTTTAACCTCCAAAAGACATTCTCCAAGAGTGCCTCAACTATCCAGCATCCAGTTTTTCAGCTGCCATTCTTCACCTTCCACTGTTGGGCCTCAAATGAACTCTAAGAAGGCTTAGAGTTTTCTGCAGGCTACAAAAAATGGCATTCAATTTTTTTGGCCTCTGCTCTGCAGCTTCCAGTTTTTTTAAACTTCCATCCACTCTTCAGCTTCCAAAAAACACTGCATTTCAGAGCACGAAAATGTTAATCAATCGTGCAACTCTTTCAGTCAGAAAAATAAGACAAAACACCAGTTTCCTCCTAAACTTCATTAAAACCAGACCTTTTGTACTCCAGCTTCTCAGAAAACGAACTAAGCCTGAGGCAAACAAGGAACAATGGAAAACTGCAGCAACAAGGGAAAACAAAGAAGAAAGTTTGGTGAGCCCTAAGTGCAGAAGGGGAGATGGAGCAGGAAGCAGAGGGCAGACATAACTACAAATGAGGCTGTCATTTTTGCCTACGGTAAATGAAGACACATACATGCCCACCCACGTATCTTTATCCCCAGAGAGCGCTTTCCAGAGTCACGCAATGGACTGTTTTCTCATTCAGATTGGAGGCTGACTATGCCTGTGGGAAGCCAGCTACAGACGGGGCTCTGCATCTCGGGGGGAGGTGAAACAGCTTCTCACAGAAGGGTTTTCAGCCAGCCGAGGTCTCTTGCCACACCACACAGTCCTTGAGACCTGCCCACTCCTGAGGCGTAGGTGAGGTGCAGTTCTCAAGGCAGCTGGTGATTCAGGGAACCTCCATTTTGAACTGCTGCTGCTCTTGAGTAGGCTCATCCTTGGAATTGGCTCTTCCTCATTCCAAGAAAAGACATAGAGGCTCTGGAGAGTGTCCAGAGAAGGGCAATGAATCTGAGGGGTCTGGAGCACAAGTGTTATGGAGAGTGGCTGAGGGAACTGGGATTGTTCAGTTTGGGAAGAGGAGGCTCAGAGGAGACTGTATGGATCTTTACAACAGCCTGAGAGTAGGCTGTGGTGACACGGTTGTAAGCCTCTTCTCCCAAGTAACAGTGATAGGACAAGAAGGAATGGCTTCAGGTTGCACCGGGGGAGGTTCAGGCTGGGCATTAATAAACATTTGTCCAAAAGAGCAGTGATGCAGTGGCACAGCTGCCCAGGGAGGTGGTGGAGTCACTGCCCCTGGAGGTGTTCAAGAACCGTGGGGATGTAGCACCAAGGGACGTGGTTTAGAGCAGTCACAGGTATGGGTTGGTGGTTGGACTAGACCATTTTAGTGGTGTTTTCAACCATAATGATTTGATGATTCTGTGAGGGACTGGAGTTTCTTCCTCACATAGCATTGCCCTAAACCTAACACTAACCCTAACAATGACCCCTAATTCTAACCCTAAATCCTAACCACAATTCTAAATCTAAACCTTAACTCTAACCATAACCCTAAGCTCATCCTAACCCTGACCCCTAACCCAAAAAACACAAGTGTCAGAATACACAAGTCACTTCTTCCTCAAACTGTGCACCTTGGCAAGGCAGCATCAACCCTGCAACATCAGCCTCTTTTCATATTTCCTTCTGAAGACCAAACTCTGTATTGTCTTTGTCCAAATACCCTTCAGGGTTACCACAGTGTTACCTTCTGCAACTCGATCTTCAAAGCCATGCCTGCCCTTCCTCTTCTCTTCCTCTCTACTAATTAATTTTTAGTGAAACTTACGCTGTTAGCAGTTTTGATCAGGCCTGATTATTTTGTTGGGGCTTGTCTACAATGAAGCTCTGTAGTGCCATCACTGCAAGCTTGCTCTCACGCCTAAGAAGCTCTCAGAGCTCCCAGTTCATTGGATAATATGACAAGATCCTTTCCTTCATTTGTTGTTTTATAAATAAATATATAAATATTGAACAGAGACAGAAAGGCTGTCTCTGCAGCGCAGACCAGATCATTTACAGGCAACATAATTTGTCAGCATACCACGTGGCCTGCAAAGCTCTGATGTAAACACAACAGTAATCTCACTTTGAAAACTACCAGTAAGCGACTGAGAGTCATAAAGAATAGAATTGGGGCTCGTATTAATTACTGAAAGACCTGCTCCAACTGCAGATGCTTTCTCTGAGAGACTTCACCAACAGTGTAAGAATGAGAACGTACTACTTTCCACCTTTAAAAATAGGAATTGCACACTGGAAAGTACAAACCAAACAGTACTTTTTCCCCTTCAATGTGAAATAGCCTGCACCTGATGTGCAAGACAGCTTTTCTTCCTTCTGAAATCCATTTGATCCACTACAACAAGGACAGTCTTCTTTCCAGTCTATGGTATTCATCCTGTGCAGTAAATGTAGTTCAGAATTAGCTGCTACCGTAATAAAACAAGGTAATAACTACATCTACCATTCATCATGATATCAGTGCAGGTTGTAAATAGCCTCTGATTTTACTCACAATAAAAAGAGAGCTTGCCCAACTAGAGAAAGCTAATAAGCCTAAGTAAAGCTCTTGAGCCATGTAAGCATCCTCCAAGTACACATCTCTCCAATTGGTAGGATTCAAACAAAAGGAGAGCCCTGGGGGACACGGCATGGTAATGAAAGCCTTCTTTTGGAACACACTACACAACAGAAAATGGAAGCAATTGAAGGAAGAGAATTTCAGTCTTGCTGGAAGAAGAGACTTCTCATTATGACTGTTTCACAGAACTCTTCATACTGCGAGCCATTAAACTATGGGAGCACACCTTACACACACCATACTGAACAAACTCTGTTTCCAAAGGCAGTCCCACCTGCCAGATACATCTTTTATCCCTCAAACTCTACAGCCAGCAAACAGCAAAGGAAGTTAATATTTTAAAACAAAAGCAATATCTCAAAGCCCCAGCAGACACTCCTACCTGCACTGCCCTTGCCATCGACAGGAGAACAGCCAGAGATGCCAGCAGGATTCTGCAGGTACTGATGGCTTGCTCAGATCCTGCGTTATGCGGATCCTGGGATACGCAGCACCAAGGCAGCCCTGTTACATTTCTGCCCTCTGAAGCACCAGTGGAAGTCAGACCTATGCTCACAAGGGCACTAGTTTTGTAAAAGGAATATGCTTGGCAAAGAGGGTTTGTGTGCTGCTGTGTGGAGCCAGGGGTGGGGGTCAGTGATGCTCATGGGACCCCTTCCAGCTCAAGATATTCTGCGATTCTATGAGTTAGCACAAATGTTTCAGAGGGGCTCTCATCCATAGCTCTTCAAGAATAACTACAAAAATAACAAGAAAACCGGGATAAATTCCAAGAATAAATGATAATTTCCAAGAATAAATAATAATTTCCAAGAATAAAAGAGAGAATAGAAATAAAGACATAAAAACCAGTAGGCGTGAGTCCTCACCTAACTGAAAGAAACAACACCAGTGAATAGCGAGGAGAGGAACAAATGCAGGAACCCTATGGCAGGCAATAGAGAATCTCAACAAGCCTTGGGCAGATGATACTGTGACAGGTTTCTCTATTTCTTCTTTCGAGAGCATAAATCAATTTGTGAGCTTAAATCTAGACCTTTTCCCCAGGGAAAAATGCTAAATGAGGTGAATTCTGAGACAGATACAAGCAGGACAAAACATGCACACACGTATACCAGGAGGATAAAGACAAGAAGCTGGAGGAAGGGCTGTGCTGTGTTCTTCAAATGGAGCAGTTGCAGCTGGGAGGTTTCTTCCCATCACATACAGCAAAGCCACACGGCGGACAAGCACAGCCCTCACTGACCCTCCTCATGCTCTGTGCCAACTAGGGCCAGTGACCACCAGCCCTTTGCTCATTCCTGCTGGCTGACACCCAGTTTGGGGAACTGGTGCTGGAAGGCAGGGCAGTCTGAAGCTGTACCTCCTCTCCTTTCTGATTTAAAACGCTGCATCCAAAACTGAAAAGCTTTTTCTCTCTGCCATACAGAGCTCCGCCAGAGCTGCGGTAGGGAAGATCTCTGGTTTATTCCTGCAAGCATTTTCTCCTTTTTTTTTTCTCCTTTTTTTTTCTTCTTTCTTTCACCCACGCCCTTTCACAGCACTTCTTTTGGCATCCCAGAAGCATGGAAAAAATCCCTCCTTTATGTGGCGGTACTTTTCAGATCCCACCTCCCTCAGAAAGAAAACAAGCAGGACATCCACTGACGAGCTCGGGAAGGTCACATCCATCTCTCCTCCCCCAGATTCGGGCTGCCCTCTGCACCCTGCCCAACTGCTCATCATCAGAAGAGTTAACAAGGACGATGCCGGTAGGTGGTGTCCAAGAATAGCTGCTGCTCTGCAGTGCCAGTGGAACCTGTGCTGCACCAAGGGCTGCCCTGCACGGCTGGTGGGTGCGGGCAGCTGCGGCAGCACTGCGTTTGCTGCGCCTTCTCTGTGATGGCTGCTGCCTTCTTCTTCCAGTCTTCAGGCTGCTTTCTACAAATAAGCACCTCTCTTCAGACATCTCTCCTTGGCAGGAGGTGGCTGGGGGTCACATCAGGCTGTTGCTGTAAGAGGAGCCAGAGTCCCCATTTCTCTCTTTAAGCACTTGAGGCAAAAACCAGCCTGGGAATGCTAAATAGAAGACATGAACATGGACAGGTGTGTATGCAGCATCTGAAAATATAAATGACCTCTTCAGCTTCAACCAGTGAAGACATAAAGTACATTTAAACCTGCTGGAGTCTCCATCCAGCAAGAGCAGAGGCATCCACCACGAGCATCCCTGTCCTGGAGAACACAGAGCAGTGGTGTAACTAGATGTGGCTTGTGATTTCTTGGCCGTAGAGGCAGAACTTTTGGGTTGGGAAGGCAGGGCTGGGAATGTGTGAACTTCTTTTCTCTTTTGTTTTTCCTCTACTGCTGGGAAAATGGGTAGAGGGGAGTGACCAGCATCCCAGGGAAGGCTTCCTTACCTTCTTGTCACCAGCCACAACGGTTTTCAGGGCTCTTCCGTTTGCTCTCCTTCAGTCTGCTGTGAGAAGCGGCCCATGCTTGGTGCTTGGCCTAGCCAAATCCGACCCTTCTAAAAGTCAGAAGTCCTCCTTTATAAGAACTGCAAAGGAAAACCCCCTTCAATGCACTGGTGAACTGGTGCACAGTGCACTACTGTATTTCCTGCCCCTACATTACAGTGCTCTGGCCAGTTCCCTTTCTCTTATCTTGTGTTTCTCCCATGTCTTCCAGGGACAGCCTGCTCTCCACAGAACACTGTCTGGCCCATTCTTGCTTGCCCTTAAGTTTTAGTGGGGTAAAAATGACAGCTAAATAAGCTGAGCAAACACTAAACAGCTCATCTGCTTGTGGCTGGAACCACAACCCGTCATTCATATTTGCAGGTATCACTGTGACACCAGTCACACCTTGCCACAGTTGTACTTCCTCCCATTCTCATCAAAAGCAGGTACTGACCATGGTGTGAGCAGCATGCTGCCTGCTGACCCTGCTGAAACATGTTATTTCAGCCAGGGGTAGAAATATGTTCCTGTTTTTGAAAGCCTCACTTTGCTGCAATGTGATGAGCCGTCAGTAAAAGCTAGAAAAACCTCATCCTGAGCATTTTAACTTGGTTTGCTTCCTAGAGATAGATAAATGAGTGCAGACACATGCTACTGTGCTCAGGGAACCACAGGGAGAGCAGTCTGATCTGCTGCAAAAGCTCAAGGTCAGATTTTGACCCCAACAGGAAAAGGATGTCACTGAGGTAGCAGTGAATCCCTCTGACTAGCTGAGACGACTTCTATCACAGCTATACAAAAAAAATGATAAGCCAGATGGGTGGAGAGACCTCCAGAGAGCCTGCAGAGATGCCACAGTCATCTACATTTCAGAGCTTTTATGATAGCTGGTAGTGCACAGGGAGGAAGCAGAACTGTGCAGCTCTGCACCAAGGCTGCGTAGGCACTGAGAAAGCAGAGTTTGAATGTAGCTGGCCTGGAGTCAGCGAGAGGGGTGATCCTTTTCTCTGCTTTGACACCACTTACTTAGAACACATCACCATAATGCCATCCTTCTCTGTTGTCAGTCTTTGGAGAGAGCAGCTGCTGAATGCAGCCTTTGAAGAAGCAGTGCCTCGCTTATCTCATCTCTCACCTCTCTGCACAGCCTCTATTTCAGGCACGTGGCACTGCTTCCAGGAACAAGGAGTCGCCTGCTGCAGGCCTTGGTGGCCACAGGTGCTGCTGTGGCTGGTTGGAAGCCGAGGGTCAGGTTGGAACACAAATGACACAGGCTGCAAAGAAAGAAGCCCAAGCGGATGGTGCTTGGTGTGTGGTGCTGCGGCTTCATCCCAGAGCACTGAGCTCAGCGACTGGGATGGCAGCGGGGGCTGTCAGCAGAGAGCAGCTGGGTGGGCTATGTGTGGCAACTGTCCTGTCCTGCAAATGAGGACAAACGACGAGGAACAAGCTGGTGTCTCAGATATACAACATGTAAGCTCCCAGTGCTGGCCCAGGCTCACTGAATGCCAGACCAAAGGCTATAGGTGTATTTCACAGACACCTGGCTTGTCTCCCCTCTATTCAGGTCAACACAGCTTTGCCAAATCGGGACTGTTTGTCTCATTAACCCTACCACAGTTGCTACCTAACAGAGATGGCAACAAGATCCAGTGTCTAGGGCATAAAGGGAAGTTGGGAGAACTGGTTTGCGTTCCCATCTCTGCTACTGATTTGCTGCACATCCTTGAGCAGGTAATTAAGTTCAATATGCCTCAGCTTTCCCCACTTTAGAGCTGTGATAATTACGTTTATCTCCCTTTGTGAAGAACAAGGGCTTGGCGACATTTGGATAAAAGCCCTCAAAGAGCTGAGTGTTGTTGAAGTTAGCTGTAATAACCACAGCCCTCCTTGAATTTGTAAAAGTTGTCCTGTTCCAGCGACTGCTTCATAGATGAGGCATTAAAAACAGGAGTGTAATTACGGAGTGACTGCATATCCTGCTGCAGGCTCCTTGCATTGCATTCATTGGGCTAACCCCAGCTCACCTAACGCCTGCTGGTTGCCTTGCACAGGGAGATGTTGGTTTTGCAATGACATGACTGTCGCTGCAAAGCAACCATGTTTTTGTCACAGTCTGCTGCTGATTAAAGAGCACTGTAACAGCTTTTAACTTCTGAAATAACAGTGCAAAGCACTAAGTTACAGGGAATTCTGGCATTGCATAAATGACCCTTTTTCAGAGCAAGGTAAAAAAAAAAATAACCTATTGCTCTTCAAAGATGTTTGGTCCCTGGATTTCTCTTTAGCAGCATAAATTTTGAGAGCTCTACAAAGGAAATAGCTCGAGTGATACTGATATTTACAGTGATGAGCCTCTCTAAGTTTCATTTACAGGACCAGTAGGGAAATCCTACCCCTTACACTATGCATGAGCTCATTTCACAGGCAGCAAGGACCATGCTTCATTTTCTATGCCAGCTCCTGAAAGCTTACCAAGACAGAGGCAGAACTCACTGCTTTTGCTGCTGATTGATATTAACGTGTGAGCAAGCTATAGCCTCTACATCAACAACACCTGAACCTATGGTAATAAGTTAAACAATGCCAGGGAACAACCTTGAGCCCTGGGAGCAGATCTATACTGTTATATTCTGTAGGAAAGTGCCTGGCCTGGTTTGACCCACGGCAGCCAGCAGCTCCCAGGCCAAGCCTGGGTTAACAGCAGGAGTCAGCACAGGGCACAGGCTGCCCTCAAAGCAGATTTTGCATGTATTCTCTGTATGGGAAGCAGAGAGAGGTTTACCACGTGTACAAAATCCCAGTGGGGCTGCAGGATGGGACCTACATCTCCATCACATTTTTAGACTCAAAGAAAGGAGGCACACGGCAGAAAGGGTTAATGGCACAGGTCAGCTGTGTCTTGTTCCAGAAACAGAGAGTGACTTAAAAGCCCCAAAAGAAGAGGGAAGTGTCTGCATTTGCAAATGTGTGCAGGTCTCTCCGGCTGTGAGTGCATACATGCACATTCAGGGGGAAAAACCTCCCAAGAGAATCACAGAATATCCACCACCGGATTACAAGGAAAAGAGATGCCGAGATCTTTGAATGAATTACTTTCAGTGAATCACTGTCGCAGCTTAAAGCCATACCAGCATTTCCAGAAAAACTTTCAGTTATGTAAACAAATGTAAAGAAAACAAACAAACAGCCAAGAACATTTGAAGATAAAAGGCTTGAGATAATAAGATGAAAAACGTTCGTAAAGATGTAGAATCTGCGCTTCTACAGAACTTCCACACTCATAGCTGAGTTTCTATAAAGTACTTCAGCTCCAAGCTGGTGGACCCAGTTTAAGCCTGTGGAGCAGATAATCCTGCCATGCCCCACCTCATAGTGCTGCCTTTTGCTCAACAAAGCACACAGATACCTCTACAGGTGATGCCATGTCGGGGCACTGGTAAGCATGTCAGAGGGATTCTCCCTGCTGAAAGCAATCCTTATTTGCTACTGCACTATTACTATTGTAACACTGCACGTACATTATCGCCAGCCAGAATAATAAGCAAAAAAATGCATTGTCTTCCCTATGAAGTTTTCCCCTAACAAACGTTTATTCAGACCCACTCTGAATGTTGAAAATATTAAAGGGTCTTTGAGAGGAGTTCACACGCTTAGATACGGCCGAAACAGAGGAGGGGAAAAGGAAAAGCCTGTCCAATTACAGATACGGGCTGATGCATTTCAAGACAAACATTTCAGCCTGAGAAGCTCCTGCACAGATCACTGGCTGCCAGAGGGGCCATCTGCCAAAACTCTTCTGAAATTCAGCTGAGGTTGTAGGCAACCAGTAAGAAAATGTCTCACATGGCAGCGCAAACCTCTGTTATCCCAACACAAAACGAAGGCGGGATGCAAATGAAAGCCTTGCGTAGCCAGCTGGAAATGAACCCTCGCCCCCTGAGCCTGGGTGCAATCCACTGAAGTGTGAGACAGGAGGGGACAGAAGTATGCTCACTCTTGAGCTTATGCATAGTGAAAATCTTGCTCGCAAGTTCTGAAACTGTTGCAACCATACTGAAGATCTGGCTGAGTTACATAAGGCTTCTGCCACGTCAGAACTGATGGAGCAGGACCTGACGGTGTCTCTGGCTGCAAAGCCAGGGCTTTAAATACTGGCTCTGCTGCTGGCATCCCGGGAAACCCTGGTGAGTTGTGATGTCAGCCGGTCTGTTTCAAGGCTGTAAAACTAAACTGAGTGTTTCCTGTCCCTTTCCACTTCTGCCTGTGGGGACTCTGTGTAACCCTGAAACAAAAGCATGCTAATTGCTTGGCTTTTTTCCCCCTCCACGAGACTTTTTATGCCCTGAAGACCTCTTCTGTTACGGGAGCCCATATCAGCCTGCAGTGATGCCATTTCCAAAGAGGAAAGGAACCATGTACTTTCCAAAACAGAGGTTTTTTTTTTTCTGGCTTTCCTGACAGATATTCTTCTTGTCATCTGTTTGCATGGAAATGTCTTCAGGGCAGAAGGCTTCTGTGTTGCCGGTTCTGCCGTGCATTCTGTTGGTATCTATCACACAAAAAAAGTTGTTTTTAATTAAGACAGGCTGAGCAGGGATGGTGCCCTATAGCTGCAGTGGGCACTGTGCCCAGGTGAGTGGGAGGTGAGACTGGCAGTCTGGAGACAAGCTGAGGATCTCAGAGGTCAAGCAGGGGATTTCTCTCCCTCACATTGGGTATTTACATCGTAAGCAACAGACCTCCTCCCTGTGCTCCTTCTATACTCCACAGATTCTTCCAGGCCACGGTTCATCCCTACCTAAAAGGGGTGTTGGAAATACCAGATTCTTGACTTTGCAGCAGTTTTTATCTTTATAAAGGGAGTCTCAATATCAAGCTGGAGGTGCCTGAGCTGAAGGTCGTGAGATGAGTCTGATTCTAACTCACTTGACCCTTCTCAGCTGCCATTTCCAATGGTGATGGTGGGGGTATATTTGAATTGGAAGCCTGTGAATGAAAAACAGTGCCAAGCTTGTTTTATTTACAGTTACACTCAATTACAGGACCAGCTTTCCCAACATATAAAGATAAAACTTGCTCTCACTAGCATAATTTATACTGGTTCCCATAACCCAAGCATTTTTATGCCAGAACAACCACATACACCTCTGCTATGCAAGTACTTTAACATTTAAACGCCCCAGAACTGTCATTAAACATAACTTTCCCTATGTAACACTGCTCCACAAAAATCATTTCTAAAGGAGCTACACCCTAGGAAAGAGGATGAGATAGAAATCCCTGTTGGACCGCACAGAAGGAACATGCACCAGTACCTTGCTGACACTTTGTGTTGTAGAAACCCCACCAGGTTAGGAAGCGAAATTAAATACAAAAAAGAAGCTATCCAGCTGTTCTCTGGCACAACACTGAGGGGATCAATGAGATAGAGCTGCTTTGATGGAAAAAAAAAGCTTAGTGCAGCACCACTGTCACTATATATTGATGCAGAGTGACCGCAGGGTTTGTCCATTTAACCAGCCTACCACTTTCAAAATGGGTGTTGGTGTGTGTCATTTCTGCTTTTGGAAAGCTCTGATGAATTATCTGAACAATCCCCCATAAGGATGCTGAAATTGTTTGAATAATCCTTCACAGGAATGCTGAATTCAGTGCAGCTACTGAAAAAAGTGACAGGAAATGTGGCCATTCCAGGACCAGACACTCACAGGACACCAACTTGCTATTCAGGTCACAGACCGTGGGCAATATGGCAAATATGGCAACCTTGGCTTTGAAGGGCAAATGGAAAGCTTAGCAGCAGATGGTTTGGTCAGTAAATACCCTCCAGCACCTGTAGGTTAAAAGGCACACAACTTCTTTAGGAATAGGGCATGCCAGTAGGGAGTGGCTAATAACTTTGGTATGTTACTACAAGTTAAATATGATCATTGCAAAATAGGGAAAGTATATAGCTTTTTGGCACAGATTGCCTTGGGAAGAAGGTTGTACTATGCAAGACTTTCAAGTTGTGCTTGGGAAGCCCTCTTTAGATGAGAAGAACGTGAGGCTGGGAGCTGCCTTCCAGAACTGAAACTGAAGGAGGAAGCCACAGAGAAAAGATGGGGAGATTAGGAAAAGGGAGTGACATGGGGAAGCTGGAAGGATCTGGAGGAGACTTGGAGGAGGGAAAAGCTGGAAAATCTGCTTTGTTTAGTCAGTGGACAAACAAGGCAGTTCCTCCATCAATAACAATTACTCACCTTTGACGCCTGGACCCCACATTGGCAAAGGGCTTAGGTGTGGTGACAGCAGCACCAACACCTCCCTTCAAAGTGCCTGGCTCCAGAAGTGGAATTCCCAATCTCCATCTACACATCTACACACCCAATATGATCTACTGGCAGGAGCAGTCACACAAAAATGGGATTTTGCCAGATTTGGCAGAAGTGACCAACAAGGAAAGCAAAGCAAAGAGCTCCCCTGCTGCCTTCAAAACAAGAGGCCATTTCCTTGCTTGACTTTTCATGTTGCTTGGTGCATCAATCGTGGGGACCGGAATGTTCACCAAAGACAAAGGAGACATGGAAGTGCCATCTCCAGCCTCGCAGAGATCAAGACAGCCTCTCCTTTCAAAGCACCCACATCAGCTGAATGGAAGGAAGTATTCCCCTGGTTGTCTTGACACCAGACCATTGGGCCATAAGCAATGTAAGGCCCACGAATCAGAAAAGACTACACAGCCCAGTAAAAAGGATATTCTCCTGGTAAGGTGTGAAGAAGAGGGCCCTTGAAGCAGCCATCCCCATCATTTGTGTATTTCCTCTAACCCTTTTGGAACAACAGTTTGCAAGTCTGAGGGACATATTAGTAACCCACAAAAAAGCCCAGTGTGAGGAGAAGAATATAAATGAAGCACTCAGGGATGTAAAACACTCAGTAGGCAACCAGAAGCCTAAGAGGCACTGGTAATGAGTGAGGGCTTTCCCCTCATCTCTCCATGAGCAACCAGACATGCAGGAAATGCACCCACTGCAGTGTCTAGTTGAAGTGTCACTCACAGCACACAGAGGGCAAAAAGAGAATTCTGTTTAGCAAGCTTACTTTCACTTGCAAACTCTGCGTTGAGGTCTATAATTGATGGTCTTTGGTTCTTTTGAAAACAGTTTCCCAGTGCTTGATGACAGTATGGGAGAGCTAAGAGACTCACTTGTCACATCATTGGCTCAGAGTTTGGTGCTTGGAAGATGGGCCTCAGTTTTCCTACCTGGAAAACTGAAGTACTACTAAGACTTTGAGGTCTGCCCGTAAACAACGGCCCTGAGGCCTGTAACAACAAAAGTATGAAGACATGCTCTAATAACAGAGATGCTAAACAGTATTATCACAGGTTGCATGATACGGTGTGCCATGATGTTTAAAATATAAAGAAAGAAAGTCTGCTCCATTGATATATTGCATCTGAGATTAGTAATCTGAGAAGCAAATGTATTCGGGTCTGCTGGCAGGCACCACGGAAGAGACATATAAGGTAAAGAACCTGCAGGCTTTCTAGTAACATTAATCTGCATTTATATAGCACATTTCTCTTGATGATCTTGAAAAATTTATTATCAAAGCTCTCACAATGCTCCTGTGGGCTAAAAACACAACACAGTCTCTTTGTAATTGATGGGTAACATGGACTTAATCAAGAAAAAAAGAGCTGAAGGTCAAAGAGGGTGAATGACAAAGCTAGACAGCCTACCCTGCTAACCATCTTTCCCAGCACTAGTCTGAAGAAGCAGAAAGCAGGCAGGGAAGCACTGTTAATCAGAAGATCACACTGCAAGCCATTTCAGAGCAGTTACCTTGGCCAGTAACTATCAGCTGTGCTGCACAGCTTGTAACAAGGCAGGCTGTTTCCTGTGCCAAGAGCTGACCTCCCAGGACAGCCCATTCAGCAGCACCCTGGGGAGCCCTGCCAGCCACCTCCACTCATGCACAACCACAGCATGGCTGCCCTCCTAAAGGCAGATCCATGATTTTGTGTCCTGGCTTCCAATGATTTTGCTCCTTCCCACCATATGAGTACAGATACATAATACACATTATGTCTGCTTCCCATTGGCAGATCCCTGTATGAACTCGTAGACACATTAAAACTCCAAGCACAGAAGACCTGTGGCATCCACAGCCTACCTGAAATGGGTCTGTCAAAGCTAATAAAACCAGTCTCTTATCAGCAAGCTTCAGTTTCCTGCCAAGGAGGCTGAACAGCCACCTAAAGTGTTTTCAGAGCTCACAAATCAAGAAAGATTGAAAATCACTACTTCAGAAATTTCCCACCAAAAAGCTCATTCAGCCTCTCCTTGTCTGGGTGATGAGATGTGACAGGACCGTGCCCCGGGGCAGTACGGCTGCAGGCATAGAAGCCTTCTCACCAAGAGGTAGGATTCATCCACTGAGTAACTTCAAGAGTCTGACTTGATAGCGAGCCTCTGAGAGCTCAGAGAAGACGCAGCCACAGAGATGGAAGAGCAATTCGGAGTCATTTAGTGTCTTCCCTTGGAAAGTACTTTTCAGTAAGATGGAACAACTGTACTGAATCAACATAATGAAGATCCTTGCTGTACCACCCTTTATCTTTCAGAACTCTACAGAGAAATATGTTTAAAACCACAGATCTGCAAGGTAAAAATGCTAAGTGATCGCATAGTTCCATAGGGTAAAATATCCCTCATGTTGCAATGCCAACATACAGGTCTGTGTATGCATGCATGGGTGTATGCGTGCAAGCACACGTTACTTGTGACTCACTGGTTCATAGCACTCATGCCTGACAGAAAGGCTCAAAAATTCTCAAGCACCTTAAACTTTTGGGGAAACGGACAACAGTGCTGGAGAGCCACACTCCATCAGTGCCCTTGGTGAGGGAAAGGCCACTGGCACCTCATGGCTGCACCAACATCAGAGATCCCTTGGACAGAACAGAAGGAAATCAGGCTTTGCTGGCTGCATGGCTGGTGGCATGGTTTGCTGCTCTCCCTGCAGTGTCACAGTGCCTCTGTTGCACCTGGAACCTGAGCCATCCTGATCTGGAGGGTTTGGAGGCTCTCACCCAGCTCCAGCACTGACTGGCTAAGCCAGCCACTTCCCCCTGCACCTCTGCTTCCTCATCTTTGAAATGAGAATTATGACCTCTGTAAGACACTTTCATGTCCACATATGGAGCGTGCTGTGGCAAACAGACCTGTTCTCTCTATTTTAAATACCAGCTAATGTATTACCGTGTTGGTCTTCTTCCTTTTGTTTATTCACACTTGTTATTAAAAATGGAAATCAATGGACTACCTTGAAAGAAAAAAAAAAGGCACAAACAAATGCTTTGGATCCGCCTCCTCTTGTAAAGATAATTATGGGAGAGAAAGCAATTTTGAAACAATGGATGGCAAAGTGCAATGCTCAGAAACTATAGGGCACAATGTATTTCTCCAAGGCTACCACTGAAATCCACCCCACGGTTCACTGTTGCAATATTCCTGTTCTCTTCCCTTTTCCGAGCTATGTACAAAAACTTGCTTCCCAAATAAATTATTTAGCCCCTGACTGCTGCAATGCACAGCAGGACGCCTGTCAGAGCAAAGTGTTACTAATGGAGGATACCACACATGATCCAAAAGGGAAGATGAGTTCAGACTGCCGCAATGCCTTACTGAGAATACAGCAGGGGCAGTGAAACCCTCGCTCGATCAGCCGCCCAGAGACACTGCAAAACCACACAGCACAAAGCAGAGTGTCTGTCTGTCTGTCCGTGCCTTCTCAGGAACAGCCTTCTTGTGCCAACAGCTGTGCCAAGCGAACTGGGATCACTCAAAGGCTCTGTTAGAGGATTGCAGGGCAGCCATCAGTCTCGTCTGTTCATTCAGACTTCTGGGACTCGGTCAGATGCTGACTCTGCTCCTCATGCACCCAAAGCAGCACACTGGTTTGGACCACCCAGTTATATCCAGCAAATCCACGGGGGCACTGCCCTGCCCACAAGCTCACAATTTGCTTTGCATAAAACTTTAACTGCTGGGGCTGGCAGTTAAAGTGTAAAGATGTGATTCTCACGTTCCAGGTTTCATTTGCAGAAAGCTCTGTAAAAACAGGATTAATAAGATGGGTCTATTGACTTATAAATGAACAACACTTTCTGTGGTGCCTCTAAAATAGTCAACAGCCCCCGCCCAGTCCTGCAGACCATGCAAAGTAACAGGAAGTCTCTTTGAGATAGAGCAGTCACAAATAATTTAAAACACACAAAGAAAGGCCTTCTGACATACTGATACTTATGGGTAAAAGCCCCTCAGCAGACTTCTTCCACGTCCCCTGGAAGATGTGATGAGGATCATATGGATGATGATGTTCATATGGATCATGTTCATGAAGTGAACATGTGAGGGCACTTTAAATTCATGGGGTTGTCTTGGAAATGATGACATTTTAAAATACATATGCAGTGCTCCTTTCTGATGTTAGATTTCAGTTGTAGGAAAAACAGCCAATTCTCAAACCGCTTCCCATGTTCAGAAGATAAGAAAAAAAAAAAAAATAGCACGAATGAAAATTAAAAGCCAAGCATTTGGGAAATGGCAAAGAACTCAAAACTGAAACTGAAAGAAAAAAAGAGCTGACACCATGAGATTGGTGATAAAACAGCTGAGTGCAGATAACACCAAGGAAGCACAGGACACAGCAGGAAAGACCAGCCTCCGAGTTACACAAACACAATGTCCTGTGGGGATGCTTCCAGCTCCTGCTGCAGCCTCACAGCATTAGCTCTGCCTGCCTCTGTTTGGACATTGATTCTCTGTAGAAAAGCAGAAAAACCCTGAATGTGAATAGCCTTCAACCCACAGCCAAGCTCTTATCTGACATACCTTTATGTATGTACCTTGGTTCCTGGTGCAGAATCCAGTAAACAGTCTGCAAGATAAATATTGCTGATAGACACAAGCTCTGCACCAGGGCACAGCAGTTGTGCGCAATCAAATGACTCACTCGGGCCAATCTCCTTAAACACCGGTTTACTTGATCTCTGTTACTGAGAGGCCCAGAAAACTGACTTTTCCATTGGACTTGTGCACAGCAAGAGACTTGAAGGGCAAGGCTCAGAGCAGAATAATTCAGGAATTGACAAGAAGCAAGGAAGCCACACAAAATAAATGCCACGTTTTAACTTAAAGCTGTGAAATGATCTGTATAAACAGCAGACACTATGGACAGCCAGCTGAAAAGCGGTGCTGCTCCTGGTCCTGGATTTCCTCCTCCATCCACAAAGATGTGACGACATTAACCTGTGAAAATGCATGGGTGTTTTACACGCCCTCCCTGCACTGTCTGAACTGATAACTGTCATCTGTGCTTCCTGTAGGTGAGCATGAGAGGGCAGGTTTATGAACATTTCTGCAGGGATGTGGCACCTCGCACTTCAGGCTTAATAAGCAGTGCCAGGGGAATCGCCTTGGGTCTCTTTGATGCTGCATGGCAAGAGAAGCCCCATGTCTCCCACTTTGCTCTCCAGCCCATTGCTGGCTTCCACAAAGACCCATCCTCTTCCAAGCTCTGCCTTGGGCTCCTGCATAGGCAAATTTACACAAGGTTGAGTTTGGATTCCGAGAGCTCTGTCTGATAACTGCAGTGGCAAAGTCACCAAGCTCCCAAAAAAGTAACCCCTTATTTATCAGCACCGAGGTATTTCTGAAACGAGAAACCCCTCTGGACTGTTTTGCACTTGGCTCAAGCCACTGAATCAAACTCACTGCCAGACTCTCCTGTATCACGTTGCTCAGCTCTGAAAGACTCTTAGAAAAATGAGGACTTTGGTGCTGTGCCACCCAGAAACCAAAGGAAGCTTCCATGAAACCAGCAAACACCTCTTACCAACACTGTTAAAAAAACAAAGCAAATCAAAGAGGTTGTAAGAGGTTGTACAAGTCAGCCTATAAACCCAGGCGTGAGGAGAGCGGTGTCAGTGGTAATGGGGCAAGAAAGGCAGGGTAATTACACCACACCAAAATTGCAATCGTGCTGCATTCCTTCTTGGTGAAGGCCAGCTGAGAATTAGATACACCTCTTTAAATCATCACAGGGAGTGGCTGCAAGATACAAGGTGCTGGGATTAAGATGATGTTCTGGGTTTGCCAGTTCTCAGCAATGGCTTTGGTGGCTGGGCTGGGCACATCATTAGCTGTTCCCAAATGGTATTCGCACCGTGCCACTTCTTTTTAATCTTTATACATTTCTAAGTATTTCAGGAGTGTCAGGTTCCTACTGAGCAAAAGGTTGCACAAGCCCTGAACTGGATGGCAATGTCTGCCCATGAAGGTTTTTGTATTTGGACAACAAGTCGGTCTCAGTGACACCTAAGTCGTAATTATTTCAGTGGAGCACAAATATTTGTCACGTTGTCTCAGCTACCACCACCAGCCCTACAAGCTCAGCCCACGGCTGAGATGAGGCAGGCAGATCTCTTCAGCTGGAGAAAGCTTCCCTAGAAGAAGCCACAGCCATCACAGCAGCACTTGGGGGAAACGCCGCTCTGGATGCCTCACTCATCCCTGGTTTCAACGTCCTGGGCTGCTACAGGATGAGAAGAGAACCTGGCATAGAAACAGAAGCACACAGACCAGTCAGTGCCTGAAAAACAGAGCAAGGTCCTCCCCCCTCATAGCTTCACACCACAGGTTGTTCCAGGCACTCCTTCCAAGGCCAACAGAACAAACACTGCATTTGTGCTCACTTGTGGAAAATGCGCCAGAAAAGACAAACACAAGGCAAAGCAGCTAGCCAAATGGCCAAGTCCTGTCACTTAATTATTCCAAAATAAAAACAGTTACACAACAAAGACATAATAATAATGACCTCTCTCCTCGCAAGAACTCATGGCACAAAGGACAGGCTGGCCTGATTTTATGTCCTATAAACTTAATCTTATCCAGTGAAGTGGCTCCCTGGACAGCCGAGGAAAAGATGATGAGTTATGATAAGAGCTCTTTGGGCATTGTGCACCACTGTACGCCAACTAAAGATGAAAAAGCATATGGAGCTTTCTCTTCGCTCTTAGGCCAGTCACAAAACAGCACAGTGCAGCTGAGGGCAGAGGTGAGCAGCTCAAGGGAGCTGACAAAGCCATCGGGTTTATACCTCTGGTTCCTCGCTGTGGTGAACTCACAAATGCAGCTGGCTCACCATGGAAAGCCAACCATTTCTCACGTGTTTTGGCTGTTTATGGACTCAGTCTCCTGGCTGTATTTGAGGAGAATCCATGTCCAATTTCCATGCGGTACGGCTGACACCCAATGTTTTGGCATGAAGAAAACGGTCTGGTGGTTTTCCAAGGGCAAGACCTCAGCCACAAGGATCCTGCTCTTGCGTGCCCAGCTGTGCTGGTACAGCTGAAGAAGCCAGGGCTTCCATACGTGACATCCAAAGAGACTTATGCGCAAACATAAGCTCTGATGAGGCACCTCCAGCTGGGCATCCGGAGATGAAAACATCCCCAAATTAGTGGACGCTACTGAAAAAGTAACCAAGCATCCGCACAATTGCACAATCTTCACTTACTCTCAGTAGCTTTTTATTTCTTGAATGGCATCACCTAGCGATTGGGAGCGTTTCCCAACAGATACGCTCGGTCATATTGAAGCCCCAAGTATTGCAATGACTGAGCTTCTTCCACAGCACATTAGGAGTAATGAGTAATTAATCCTCACGGCGGCGGAGGGATGGACGGTGACATTCATCCACCCGGCCCGGCGCGTACGGCGGGAGACAGGAGGCACGTGCACGGTTCCGCGTGACGTCGCCAGAAGGTCGTTCACGCCTCCAAATCCTAAATGCGAGGAAGCCAGACCAGACCCTCACCCCCAGGGCCCTAAGCCCATCGGCTGCACCACCACGGCGCTCCTTCGGGACGCGTCACTCGCGCTGCGGTGAAGGCGAGGGACTCCTCATCCCGCCGCGTCTCTCCGCCGCGCCGTCCCACGCAGCTCAGGGCTCAGGACCGCTCCGCCTCGGAGCGCTCCCCATCCCGAGGGGCGCGCGGCCCTCCCGCCGCCCCCTCCCCGCCACGGCCTCCCCCGGCCCGGCGCCGCCCCCCGGCCGCCCCCTCTCCCCGCGGCTCCTCCTCGGCGGGGCCGAGACCCCGCGGGGCCGGGGCTGCGGCCGCCCCTCCCGCC
>NW_024962252.1:95252287-95259949 GCF_019238085.1 Lagopus leucura
GCTCTCCCCGCTCCCCGCCGGGCGAGGCAGCGCCGGCCACCTCCCCTTCTGCTCTTCCTCCTCCTCCTCCTCTCTGCCTTCCTACTTCTGCGCCGGCACCGCTCCGGCTCCGCCGCTGCCCCCCGAGCCGCCGGGCTTCCCCCGGAGCCCAGCCCTACCCCGCCGCCCCCTCCCCGTCCCCGGCGCCGCCGCCGCTCGCACAAGATGGCGGGGACCGTGGCCGAGCGGGACGCTCTGGTGAGTGCCGCCGCGGTGCGGGGCTGGGGGAGCGGCGGGCACCTGCGGCGCGGAGGCGGGTGCTGCCGCTGCTGTGCTGCTGCTGTGCTGCTGCTGTGCAGCTGCCCGGGGCACGCACCTGCGGAGGGGAGAGGCGGGGGGCCGGGAGGGGCCCTGCTGCCTCTGCCTGCCTCAGCGCTCTGCTTTCTACCTGCAGAAAATAGAGGACGGGCATTTAAACAACTCCCTGGGATCCCCGGTTCAGGCTGATGTGTACTTCCCTCGGCTGGTAATTTTTTTTTCTTGCTGCTTTCATTTTTGGACTGCTTTTAACAACCTCCCCCATTGCCCCCCGCCCCCCCCCCCCCCCCCCCCCCCCCGTTCGGCTGCGCAACCGAGTGACCCGCCGCCCCTCTCCTTGGCAGATCGTCCCCTTCTGTGGGCACATCAAAGGAGGGATGCGGCCGGGGAAGAAGATCCTGGTGATGGGCATCGTGGACCTCAACCCCGAGAGGTGAAACCCGCCGGGCCCGGCCGGGGGGGTGGGAGCCCACCCGCACGCACACGCACACACACGGTCTCTCCTTTCTAGAGAAGGATTATTTTTATCGCTTTAAATATAGCGTGCTGGTTTCTCCTTTGACCCATAGAGGGGGTATTTCTTTACCGGATCCCGTTTCCCAGCATTTCGCTTGAAGGAAAGGAGGACTCGCGCTGGATCACATAGGCACATATACATGCGGCACACGCACCTAGCTGTGTGCTGTAGCCGTGTCCTTTGCCCTGCACAGCTCTTTGGGCATTCCCTGCATGAGCTCTGTGCTGCTGACGGTTTCAGTGCGCTGAGAAACCAGCTGCATTTGGGGTTTGCATGCTGGTGTTCTGGCTGAATGAAAGCGGTTGTGTTTGCGTTGCAGCTTTGGCATCAGCCTGACCTGTGGGGAGTCGGAGGATCCTCCTGCGGATGTGGCCATCGAGCTGAAAGCTGTATTCACAGACAGGCAGTTCATCAGAAACTCGTGTGTAGCTGGAGAATGGGGAGAAGAGCAGTCGTCTATTCCTTACTTCCCATTTATACCGGACCAGCCTTTTCGGGTGAGTGCGTGCCACCTCTGTTAGCATCCTCACACTTGCTTTTGGCTGCGGTGCTGATGGCCGAGTTGCTGCCATGGATCACACGCTGTGTTGTGCAGAGCCTGCTTCTGTGCTGCCTTGCACCTGCAGGCAGTTCCGATGGGGCCGTAAACACATCACAGGGTGTTATGACAAGTCGGAGGTTGTAATGCTGTGTGATGAAGCGTGCTTCCTGAGCTTAGTTTTATAGCTATAAATTAAAAAGTACCTCTATGTTATTACTGCATTTCAAGTTATTACTGGAGAATGTAAATACTCTGTGGGACTGCCGTGGGTTTGGATGATTTCTATAGTGGACGTAGTGTTTGCAGTTTAGCGCAGTTAATGAGGATCTTGTTCATCCTTTTCCTCCAGGGATGTTATGCAGAGGCTGGCCGTAGCCCTTTGTGTCAGCAGATTAAATAGCTGAGCGATAGTGGTATTCTTCTCTGAACCCTGGGATTAAGTCTCCTGCCAAATTTAAGCCTACAGTCACTTGGAAATAGCATACGTGGAAATCTCGTGTGCATGGGATGGACTGGGTTGACCTAGAAGCAGATTCCCATCTGTGGTGTTTATGGCTATGTGAAGATGTCTTTGCTAATCAAGACTAACAAAGTATGCAGCTGCAGAGGGCTGCTTCTCTCTTAGCAGTTTGACTACGTGAGAAAAAGGACTGCACGCCTTCTCTGTGCGGCTGACCCAGAAAAACCCTCCTGCTCCTCCCCACCCCTCTTATGAAACCTTGCTGGCCCCTTTGCTTAGTGCCACCATTCTGACCAGCTGCCAAACTCTCGTAATCCTTCTTCTCCCCAAGATAATCTCCCCCAACCCCAAAAGCTCACCGTCTCTCCAGAGGCTTGGGCTTTCAGAGAGTGTTTATGACAGGTCTTGCTGCCTATTGGTTGCGCTCTACTTGCTTCTACGATCTCCCCCGTCACAGCTGGCAACACCCTTTGGTGCTTAGCAGGGCGTGGATCCTTGGTCCTGCTTTGGCTAAGAGGGATGGGCTGCCTGCTGCCATGGGAGTGACTGGGCACTGACAGGGCAGACAAATTGCCCTGAGTATGTTCTGCAGGTGTCCTACTGATGACAGCTGGCACCAGAAGACAGCAGTATTTTTCATTTAGTGTGAGATACTGTAGGAGTTCTTCATATATTTTTTTTCTTCCTTCTTATTTTTCCAAATGGAATTTGGGCTCCCAGTTACTTTGCATCTTTGATGGTTTCCTCAGTGACTAAGTTAAACGGGAGTATTTAAGTGCTCTTGCCAATTACCTGTGATCCTGTTCAATTATCATTTTGCTATGGCCCAGGGTGGATTGTAAGCAGCGTTGAGGCTAACCGTATCTTTTACATAACAAGGCCTGGGGCTGGATGCACCTGCAGTGACACCAGAGCTGCGTAACAGCATGAGTGCTTCCCTGCTAACGTGGTGCACTACCAGGTCCCCATGGGCAGTGTGCTTCTACTGCCCCAGT
Source organism: Lagopus leucura (assembly GCF_019238085.1). Taxonomy (NCBI): domain Eukaryota; kingdom Metazoa; phylum Chordata; class Aves; order Galliformes; family Phasianidae; genus Lagopus; species Lagopus leucura. The sequence continues at coordinate 95,255,098 of NW_024962252.1, forward strand.
ATGACATGCCCTGAGTCAGGTGTGCTTGGACTTGCTCAGTTTATCACTCACTTTGCTCCAGACTACCAGCCTCAGAAACAACCTGGGATTTACACATGGCTTCCGTGCAGATTTTCTTCTCAGCCTCTCTGGACCTGGAGAAAAAGCCCGTAGAAAAAGCATGTTTGGTGCCTTCACGTCTTGTCTTCTTGATGGGGCAGCTCTATCAAAGCTTATCTGCAAGGCATCAAGCCACCCTTAATATCAGGAATCTTTGGCTTTATCCAGAATGAGTGGTCTAGTTCTCCTTGTGGCTTTTCCAGATTATTTCTCCAGGGCTGTAGGATGAGAGATGAGCTTTATCCTTCCCTGGTGCAGTCTGTGCTTCTGGTGGCTGTCTGACTGTAATCAAGCTATCCTGTGCTACGTCTCCCTCACTGCAGCCCCTAGTCCAACAGGCAGTTGGACTGTGTGCGGTCACCACAGCAAAAGCTTTTTAGTTGCACAGCAGCTGTGTATGTGCAGTTCTGGTGTGTGGGAGGGGAGGGCAAACCTATCCCTCTCATGTTTGCTTTCTTCCACTGAATTAATGGCAGTGTGGAAAACATTGCAGAGGAAACTGCCCCCTCATTCTGCAGGGGGAAGAAAACATCTGTAGCAAGGAATGCAAGATTTGGGTTGGATATACCTTTAATTAGCAGTTTGCTTCTGGCATTATTCACAGAGAGAAAACCTCCTTGGTGCCAGCAGGACCATAATCTGCAGAGTTGTGCATCAGGGTTTGGGGCTTCTCCCTACTGTGACAGTGTGAGACTGGATTAACATCTCTGAGAAGTGAGAGCAGATCCCTTGTAGTGGAACTGGGGTCATGGGGGCAAAGTGGGCTCAGCTTTCTCTGTTACATGGCGTGCAAGTAGCAAGATGTGTAGCCATACCAGTGCTGCTTTAAAGGTGCTCTTTGCATCCTGTGAAAGATCTTCCCAGTTATGTTGTGAACATGGTTCATCATTTTATTTTTTACAGGTTGAGATACTTTGTGAGCATCCCCGTTTTAGAATATTTGTGGATGGACATCAGCTCTTTGATTTTTACCACCGTATTGAAACACTGTCAGCAATTGACACGATAAAGATAAATGGAGATCTTCAGCTTACAAAACTTGGCTGAACTTGTTAGAACTGTAGATTCCAAACCGGCTCAGGTGCCATCGTCTGTGTGGAGAAGTGACAGCCGGCTCTGGACACAACCATAGTAGGAAGGCTGTTCCTTCTCTGTGTGCAGTTCTTCACGCCTGTGCCGATGAACTGGGCTGTTGTCTAATTTAATGAAGAACATTGGTGGTTAATAGACATCGAGCCATTTTTCTTTGATCAAAATAGCCCACTTGTGCTGGATAATCAATGGAATGGATTCAGAAAGACTTGCAGTCTCGTTTCAAATCTCACAGAAAGGTGATTTCTGAAACACAGCACTAAAATCAGTTACTGCACAGCAGTAACAACAACAAAAAAAGGTTTTTCTTTTGCAAATATTGTTTCTGCACTGAAGTGGAGTAGTGTAGCACAACGTAGGGCCACATGTTGACGTCCTTACCCGGGGCCTGAGCCTGGTTCCACAGAAATCAATGGCAAATCTGCTATTCACTTTATCGGGGTACAATCAAACTGTTTAGTCCTTAGTCAAGCACAACTCCCATTGATTTCTATGGGATTTTTGCACATGCCCAGGGGCGAGATCTGCTGCTGGTGTTGATCAGCTAACCTCCATGGCTTGCAGTGGCATCCTGCTGATTGCTCCCAGCTGCTGATTTTGTCCAAGGACTGTGCAAAAAACTGAATGAGGGTATGAGGACACTAGCCTGTATATTTTAGTCAGGGTATTTGCATAGAATGTAGATTGTTACAAGTTTTTGCACAATGTACTGTTAATACAATTTTTAAAGCTTATCTGTAGTTTATTTATTTATACTCATTGTATGTATTAGTAAAAACGAACAATCTTACTGATGGCTAAGAACAGCAAAGTGTAAACATTTTGAATGTACAAAATGTCTTGGGTTCTTTGGGTAAACTCTACATATCGTTCTGGAAAATTCATGTTTCGTATTGAACACTGAGTTACATTTTAACGGAGCCCTCTGGGCCCTGGGAAAATGTGGGCATGGTACATGGTGGGAGCTTTTTGCATATATTCACTGAACTGTTTTTCAGGGCTTACTAACTTTGCTGTGCAGGATAGGTTTGAGTTAAAGTCAATCTGTTTTTAAAAATTAAACAGCAAATTTGTAGCTGTGCTTTTATAACTTGAGAAGAAGTAAAATTTGGCAGTCTCTTAGCTCAGCAAGAGAACTAGCCTCTTTCCAGGGGAGATGGGAGATTTTTTTTGCGCTCGTTTGAGAACATATTCGGCCTTTGATATGACAATTAAAACTTGTCTAGACAGCCAAGTTATTAATGCTTGAAAATCATCTACTGCACATGAATAATAACTTTTCAAGTAGCTTTTTAACTAGTAGGTATAGCTGTATAAACAGAGTCATTGTGCTACACTATAAATGAACACAACCACTTTTCTTGACTTCTTTAGGAGTAAAAGCTCTTTTTCCTTGGCTGCTCACAGTAGACCACGGCAAGTCTTTCTGAGTAGTTATAATCATGATATAAACATATATTTAGGCAATTTTGAAGACATGTAATGTAGGGACACAGAATATAAAAGCATCATTTGTAGCACAGTATTAAAAAAAAAAGAGAGAAAAAATAATCTCACAAACAGAGCTATATTAAGCTTGCAATAAAGAAGTGTTTCAAAGCAACCAGAACTGGAATATCCAAAGTGAAGGGTAGAATGCCAGTTGCAAAGCCTCATTTTGTGCTAATTTGGCCTGCAGTTAAGAAGCCTTAGACTGCAAGCTGAAATTCCAGCTATGGCTTTAGTCCAAAGGCTGCTGAGGTCAACCAGAGTCCTCTGAGCACAAAGGCATAGAAGCCTGATTCTTGCTTCACTCAAATGCAGATCTCTCTGTGAAGCCAGGGGGTGCTGCTGTGAATGAGGTAAGAATTGGGCTCCCACCTACAAAATGAGTGAATAATGGAAATTTTAGCCTTAAGATTGAAGCCCCCTGACTTTTTTTCCTTTTTCAAAATTAAGTGAAAACCTGTTGTTTTCCAGATGGTCTTTTTATCTGGTGTATGGCTTTTAAGTTATACATCAGATTCTGTTTGTACTCCGGATTGAACCTCAATATGAAATGTTCCTGTCTTGCTCTGTTTTTACTCTTCTCCATGATTCACGATGACTGTGTCATTTTTCATCGTATAAAGAATGCTGACAGTGTTTTGGTACAAAATACATTCTTAAAAATGGTGATAATAAAAATCCAAGGGGAAGGTGCTTCCACATGAGCTGTTCGGATTTTTCTCCAGCTTTGGAACAGTCTGTAGCTCCAAAGCAGATGCAAGCAGAAAATGAATTCTGTTCGGAGAGATGTTTGATGCCCACCCTGTCTAGTGCTTTCTCTAACTATACATGTGAAGCCATGTTTTGTGATGCAGAGCCATTGCCTGAGGCTGTCCTGCTACTCCAGAGGGCCACACAGTAGTAGGCTGGAAAGAGCAGCACTGTGACCCTGCAGTAGCACAAAGCCCAAAAAGATCTGACAGCACAAGGCCAATAGAGATTCCTGCTCCATGCCTTTGCTGTAGCCCGGAATAAGGGAGTTTGGCTGACTTGAATTTTCAGCCACTTGAGACTCCAGGTAGCTGCAGTAGCTTAGTGCAGCCCTCAGATTTTTCATGACCTGTATGGTCTTGGCACAGCCCAGAGTGTAGGCCGAGGATGCTGAGATGAACTCTACAGAGGTCTCTGTCAGCAGCAAAGACCTGGTGATAACCATCCTGCCTACTTTCCCACCTGCTGTACCAGGCACACTAGTTGGTTCCTGCTCCAGTAGTTACCTGGCTCAGCAAAATGCTATTTGGAACCTCGTTCTTGTTTTGCCTAACTCAACTGACTGTGGCACTCACCACCTGCTTCTGCCCTGTCGTGGTTTCTGAGCAGGGCTTAGAGGCAAAAAGAGCTGTAAATCCACTTTTGCTGGGCCATGGTTTGGCTGAGAGCTCAAGAAAGGGCAGAAAGTCACATTTAGAGTTTCCACATCTATTTGTGTGTTTAACAGAATGTTGGAAGCCTTTTTCTTTTGCTCTCGGGCAGTACCAGGAAGGATGATGGCTCTGTAACCAAGGGCTGTCCCATGTGTGCTTGGTTTACTTGGCTAACTGCATTCAGAAGCTGGTGCAGTGCAGGTCAGAGAAAACTTGGGCCTTAAATGTTTCTGTTCAGTTAGACTTTGAGCTAAACCCAAATGTTTAAGATGGGAAACTGCTGTAAAATTGAATTCTGTCTCCAGAATTTAGGGATTACGCATGTTCGTTTGGGGTATAAGCCCTACTAGACATGAAATCAGACTGTTTCCAAACTGGGACAGTCATTGGGTTTTCAAAATGCTTTTTAGTAGGCAGTAGTAGTCTGTGAACTACTTGGAAGCTGCAGTTCCTCAGGAGCAAGTGTGTGTGTTAGCCCACTTTTGAGATCTTCTGCTAGAATCTATGAGCTAAATATTTCCACAGTTTCCTCTAAATGAGGAAATTATTTCTGAAATGGAAGAAGTCTTGAATGGGTAAAAGGTTTGGAGTGTAATCCCTCAACTTAGCATAGCTTTATTATTTTTTCCAAAAAGGAAAAAAACAAAAAAAATACCAAAAATATCCATCCTTGAATTACACAGTTAAATTTGGAATTGGCTGTGGTAAAGCTGATGGTTTTTTCTCTCCTCTCCTCTCCTCTCCTCTCCTCTCCTCTCCTCTCCTCTCCT
>NW_024962252.1:95259959-95350279 GCF_019238085.1 Lagopus leucura
TCTCCTCTCCTCTCCTCTCCTCTCCTCTCCTCTCCTCTCCTCTCCTCCCATTTCCTTAAGAAATATGAGTTTATTGACTACTCAGAAAGAGCCTTCAAATACGCTGGGTGATGTGAGGCAGTCTGTCTAAACATATTTCACATAAATGCTTTTTCACAGTCAAGTTGTAAAAATGTTACAAAACACCTTCTTTTCGTGGCACAACTAGAAATGGTTGCCCCACCTTGAAAGAACATTTTGTCCTAAATATTCATGTGTTGTCTCTGTGAACTTGCACTAACATATATTATATTCTCCCTCCCCTCCTTGACTAGCTTGAGAAAAAATAGGCGTAATATTGCTAAACCGGTTGAATGTAACATCTGCTTGAGGCACAGCATCTTTCTCAAGGGCTGTTTTGAGTAAACAGCCTGAAAACCAAAGAGAGAGCCTGATTCACCATAATGCTGTGCCAGCTTTCCACCCTTGTCACTGTCCTGAAGTGAGGCTGAGACTGAAACCCTGAGATTTTCATGTGAGAGAGCAGCACTGAGATTTTATCTTCTGGATTTAAAAACATTCACTATGGAGGAAATGAGAACAGAGTAGCCACAGCACTTCCAAGCTTGCTGCTGGTGGTGTTGTAGCATGATGTACTGTAGTCCTAATGGAACATGAGTTTAGAGAGAGGTAGTGGGCATTTCAGAGGCCACCAAGAGCCCAGTTCTGCAGAGCCACTAGTGGAGGCTCTGAGCAGCCTTCCAGCACCCTAGAATGGAGATGACAGTGTGAGCAGGCAGAGTCAAGCTGAGGGCAGACCTAAATGCTCACCATGACAAGCGCAGAAGTTTCAAAGAAAAGCTTTTTATAAGTCCACCAAAGTCTAGGACTATGTAGTGTAGTGCTGAAATCTGTGGTCAGTCATTCTAGGCTTTGTTCTGATTTTCTCACATGGATCAGAAAACGTACAGGTAAAAGTTGCTGTATGGTGCGTGGGGTTAAAATGAAGGCCAACCCAAATGGGGAGAAAAAAATGAGCTACTGACGCTTTATCTGGCTTTGATACACCCTCCCAGCTCCTCCCAGCAATCACTGCTGTTACAAATATGCACAATTACTATAACAAGGAGATTCAGCAGCATGTGCAAGATCAAAATAATAAACTCATGCTTTGCCGTGGGACTTCCTTAGCTTCTGTTGCTAGGCCTTTCCATCTGTCTGTCAACAAATAGCTAAATCCTGCTGCCTTTAATGTTCATGGCAAAACGCCTTTTGACTTCCATGAGAATATGTCTGTAAGAAAAGGGGTAATTCCAGCCCTCTCAGCTGGGGAATACTCTAACAATCTGTTCTTTCCTTTTCCTGAATTTAAGCATCAATAGAGGACTATTTCTGTCTGCGTTATTTGCTCGAGTAGAATCAATAGAAAGCACGGTCTCTCCCAGCTGCAGAAACACTGGCTTCGCAGTTGGCTGATGAAATGTTTTATGTTCATTATCTTCTGATTTTAAAAAGTGAGGATGTGCACGAAATGACGTGGCAATAATGTAATGTGTACCGTTCACCACAGATCTATTTTTATGTGTTGTGCCAATTTCATAATGAACTTTTAATAACAATAAAATGTAAAATCTTCACTGCGGTTTTATTTGGTCTTTTATAACAATTGTTAATACTTGTTACACGCCCAATTTACTTCTTTTGCCTTCTGAGTGTTTTTCAGACATAGCTAATTCTTCCTCTAATAAAGCTGTAGTGTGGCAGTTTGGAATTAGAAGTGTTTCTTTGGTAGCAGGTTGTGTAAAACTCCTTCAAAATTTAAACAGTCTATATAGAATAATGAAACAACTATTTTAGAGGAAAGAATAACTTGCTTACTCATGCAAAACACTCACTGACATCACTGGGCAGTGTAAACTGCAGGAGTTAACAGGCATGTCTCAGAACAGGACAGGACATGAGACTCAGACAGCTGATGACTTTTGATGGCATAAAAGCCTCTCTCTGCAGCATAACTGCAGACAAGATTCGTGGATATGTGGTGAGCAAAACCACAACATCAGCTCCAGAAAGGTGGTATTATGGGATCCAGTGTTTCACTTGTTGATGTGATCCTAGATGAAGCTCACGTTAAAATCATTAAGTGCAAGAGGAAGCTTCAAGGTCTCAGCTTCTTCAAGTTAAAGCTTTTGGGAAAACTAGAATCATCCAAGGAAAAGATTATGCCCTCCATCAAGCTGTGACTATAAGAAATAAGCTAGATTTCTGAGAGAGACCTCAATATCCAAAGAGCATTGAAGTAGCAGATGAGCAACATTTGACTACCACCAGCTGCATTTTTTTTCCCCAATAAAATGATAAGGAATCAGATGTTCGCCAAGAATTTGGATCTGTGGCCATCCTTGCTCACAGGCAGCCTGATATTGGCCCTTTGTTGTTACACACGATCCTAAAAAGAGGTATGTTAAGAACTCTAAAGAATACAAGATTCAAACAGTATTAAATAATGTAAATACAAACCAGAAATAAGAAGAACAGACAGAAATACAACAGGCAGAAATCTGTACGGCATCAAAAAGGAACACTGACTTGGTTCTGAGCCAGCAGGAATTTCCCAGTAACCATGATGAACTTAAGACAAGATTTTACATTAGCAAGTGTCTCCAATAGCCCCACTATAGTCTCAGACTTCATCTTTCCTTCAGAGGAGTGAGGGTGGCAATGCTGCAAATACATACATTCACCTTGCCTTCCCTGAGACCCCCTCTGTGTCAGGAGTCTTGGCAGGATCCGTGCTCTGTGACCCCAGCCAGCCCATGGCAGGGGGGTTGGAACTGGGTAGGTTTTAATGTCCCTTCCAACCCATGACTTTCTATGATGATTCTATGTCCCAAAGAGTTCTGGTATAGGTTGAGTGTGAGCCCCAAGCCTCCACTGCTACATAAGTTCACACCCATTTGATATCTTAAGGCATGGGTATGTTAGAAAGGCCTCTGCACAAGATTCGGAGACTTGGCAGAGCACCCACCTCGTGTAAAGGCAGCATTGAGTCCCTGCCAGACAGCAGAACAGCAGCAAAGTGTCTGGGCGAATTTCCAGAAGGGGTGTACATATACCAATGTCACCATTTGCATTGGCTAACCCTTACAGAGACCCTTGAAAAGCTCTCTCCTTGATCTGTAATACTGAGTAAACTCCAAGCATGAGCTCTGAGTACCTGTTGCAACAAATGCCATGGGCACTTCTCTCCCATTCAGATCTGCACTGTGTATAAATCACAATTGGGCCTTATTTTGGTAGAGTGTTTCTGATCTTGAAGCCAAGTCAACTTGTGCTGAGGGATTTACTCACAGGAATACCACAAATACAACTCTGCTAGCACTGCAGTGTATCTTATTTTTAAATGATGACATTCACCATTCTTCTAAGAATAGAGACTGGCTCCAAATCATCTCGTCAGCTTCAGCATGCTCCATTTCTCATCCTGTTCAGGTTTTAAAGCTTCAGTTTCCACACTGCTGCCTTCCTAGACCAGGGCTGTGATGCAAGATGGGCCATTTTGTGAAAAACACTGAGAAGGATGTGTCTTTCAGCAGCTCTCTATGCAGCCAGCTGAAGGAGATGCACAAGTCAGCCTTGGCCCTCTGAAGAGATGGTGAAACAGAGCTGTGTTGATACGTGACTTGCAGAACAGGGCTTCCTCATGACTCAGAAAGATATGAACAAAAGCCAGATAAATTTAGAAAAAACATCACAGAAGCAGAAGAGCAAAGAGGAGGATTTTAGTACTAAACAATCTGATGTTAACAGCAAAGAGATTCTCCCTTGGTGCTCCAGAGGCTGTGGGCTGGTGTAGCTCCAACTGAGCAGAGCCAAAGCTCCGTGCAGTGGAGCAGGCTGCCACCAAGTGCTGATGGAGATACCAGAAGTTTTTGAGATGTGCTTTGTCTGGCCCCAAAAGCCCTTGTGTAAGGAAAAAAAGCCAGTGCTGACAATACTGTTATGTATAACAAGCTACAATAGCTGTTCTAGCTCTGCGATACTGGAGAGGCAAAGAGGATTCTTTCTTGGCTGCTCTCTCAGAAATTTTGTTTAATGGGAAAAATAATCACTTTCTAGAAAAGAGTCAGACCAGAACTAAGGATAGAATATGGTTATTGGTAGAAGAAACATTCTTTGGTAAGTAGAAGATTAGTTACAATCTCCTGAGGAAAACAAAATGTTTGAATTTAAAAGTAGAAGGGCCACATCAACAACAACATAATTCCTTTCATGCTCCAGCTTTATAAGAAAGACACAAAGAGCTTCAACAACTAAAATACAGACCCTGAGGGGCAAAGCTGGGAGAAACTCTGGATTACTGAATGGATGTAGAACACAGCTTCCACATCCATTCCCCATCATTTTCACTGCCTTTTCTCAGAGGTGGCAGTTCCTCTCCGTGAGAACCATTGCTGGAAACCTCACAGCCATAGCATAGGACTGCAGATCCTTACTGCACAGCTTTATGCATCCTTTACAGACACCAGTGTATTTAGCAACACTGACTGAAGAACTTCAAAGAGCTGACAGACTTGACAATTCACATTAATTCCTGAATGCTCCTTGCCATCTCTAGTACTACTGCTGTCATTCTCTCGGCACGGAGACTTAACAGACTTCCTCAGAGATCAATGCTGTAACTTGAAATACGTGGATCTGTACATACCTAATGTTACATTGCTTTGATTTCTGGCTACAACAGGGAAGTATTGCTCCCAGGTCCTCTCTTCACCCATCAGGCAGACACACTCTTTTGTGCCAGATACACAACAGTAAGGTGAATAATGCCATACATAACTTCTGAGATGAGATGGGTTATCCATAATGCAAAATCTTTCCAAAACTTGGGTTTTTTTTTTTAATGGTAAAGATTGAGTGGCATTATACTATTCTTTGCAGTCTGCACTGCCTCACAGTGCTTTTGCCTGCCATTTAAATAATGCAGAAGAGAGACTGCAACATGATGAAGATCAGGTTTCTTAGCAGGCAGTTGTTCGCTGAACCTTCAGCTCAAAAAATGATGTGCAGACATTTTTCCCTACACAAAACACAGCATCACATCCTGTGATGCAAGCAGGTATTTCTCTTACTGGTTCTGGTGGTAGTACACTGATTTATGGCAACTGAGCACCTACTAAAGAATAAACTTGTATAGGATTCCACAATTAACCTGTCTTCTTCAAACGGTGCTCTCAGAAAAGATAACAGGATTCTAATTAGCATGTGCAAAGAGAAGTGCATAATCATTTTAATGCATTGCACAGCTGAAGCTGTGATAATGCAGGCTAAAAGATGATGCTTTTCAGTGAAGGGAATCAGTTGTAATTTTGCTTTTATGTATTGATTACCTTCCTACTGTCACTGGTAGCTAGGGAACATGACACATTATCTCATGCTGCATATTGGAGAGCAGAAGAGATTGTATTCTGTATTTTGTATGTTGTATTTTTTAGAAATCAATTCTTACAGTGTGATGGTACCAGTTGGAAGATCATACCTGTGCATATTAAAATGTCAGCACATTAATTACTGGATAGTGCCAGCAGTCATTTCACTGTCTGGGGTGGGAGGAAGGGGCAGAAATGAACAGCTCCAAAGTTTAGCAACTGACAAGAGCAATGTTTTTACCTCTAAGGGTATCCTCTGAAAGCTGCATGGCTCATACTGGCTTGTGTGGAAAGGAAGCCAGTAAGAAGAAAAACTTCACTTTCCAGGATGAAGAGCTGATGCATTTACAGACCAAAGTGTCCATCTCTCTCCTGCTTTCCCTGATCCTGTAATGCATGGAATTACATCTCTGTCAGTAAAGAGAACAGATAGTCATCTACAGACATTCTTCAGGGGTTCAGTCCTAAATCTCTGCTGCTGGTGGACAGTGTTTGCAGTGCCAGTGCTGCACAACTGCTCACTTAATCCCAATCACCAAATCGAGACTGGGAGGCAATCAGGAGCTGCCTGTGTAAAGTAGGTGTGCAGCAGCATCTGTTAGGAATTTATGTGTCCTGTAAAGCATTTATATGTCTTGTAAAACAGAAGAGATTGTTTAAGACTGTCTTGAAACAATATCAGCTGGGTTAATAGTCCTCTCATCAGGCTGTTTTAGGCAGAACTTGCATAGGACTGACCAAAGTCTGAACGTTTCTAGTAAAAATCAACCCAAGTGTCTCTAAGTAGAGCACAGCCCAGGTTCACTTGCAGAAGAAATAACTAATGCACACTTGAAGCATTCAGCAGTCAATTCAGGTAGGTGACAGAATGCCAGAAATTTCCTTCTACATTCAAATATCCATCCTCTGTTAGCTTTCAGCCACATCACGACCCGTGTCCACGGTCAGGTCATAGACTGTCACACAAATTCAACACAAACAGACCAGGGATCACAGACCATCACAGGAAGACAGTGAGTATTCCTCTTGATACAGCTGGTAGTTCAAACAGTTCACAATCATTTGGCTACATTAACTGGAATGACGATGCTATCACAGAGTTATAGCACAACTTCTGGCAAACAGATTTTGCTTTCAATTCCTTTTAAGTAGAGTTGGTTTAAAACCTATTTGGTACTCTTGAATTTTATATATTTATTGTTGTAATAGGACAACAGGTGTTGGGGGCTATGAGATGCTTGGTCTTTTCCAAAACCCTAAGTTGACATATTCTGGTACTGCTCATGAATGGCAATATACTTCATGCAAAGAAAACTCTGCCCAACTAGTGTACTGCCATTCTTCCATCTTTCAATAGGTGAGTGAGCAAACAGAAGACTCTAAGCTACCTTTACAGTACTATTTAGCTTTCCCTACACTTTCACCATGTTCCTTCCTGAAGGTACACAGCTCTTTTCAGCCTAATAACCAAATATCAGACGGGAAATTTTCTAAATTGTTTTAGCATGTTGCTTCAATCCACACTTTGAGAATTAACAGTCACCATATCTCAAGTACATTGTAGGTGGTGGCATATTGCCTAACATCCTGATGTGAATGTGAGATAAAGGCCTATTCCAGGGGGTGTAGTGCAACACGAAACCCAAGTGTACAGACTTTGTAGATCAAGTTTTATCTTAATTTCAAAAAGCCTCTAATTATGCTCAAATATGTTCTTTCAGGCATTCCAACATCTGGCCTTCAGGAAACCCCACGGGTAACTGCAGTCAATGATTCTATGTCATTCTCTCTTTGCAAGGGATTTTAGACACTGAGTCTATACAGCCATGGCACCTAACCAAATGGACTTCCACCTCAGGCTGTTTCCATGCTTTTGGCTTCCTCTATGTTCAAGCTGCCTAGCTATCTTATTTTACCTGCAGTGCTGGAAGGGAGGAAAAAGATTTGGCCTCTAAGAGCATACTGATTCACAAGGAACATGCTGTTCTAGGGAGGGCACAACAGGAAGAAATGTCCTTCATGGCTTTCAGGGTGTTGTCAGCTAGGTTTCAAATATGAGGCCGCAGTTCTTACTTCCAGAGACTGTCACCCACTTCCAGCACGTAGGAGCTCCACTTGGTTAAGAACTCAAGCAGCTCCAAAGGAAAATTCTGAACACCTTCACAGGTGAACTTCCTTATACGGCCACGAAGCCATGGGTTGTGATGGTTGGCATGCAGATACATATCAGCATGCCAAAACTTCCACAGCAACATGTAACTAGTATACACAAACACAATTACACATACATTTATTGGGAGAAGGTAGTCGAGTGATTCAAACATGTGTCAACAGCTTCCCAGGGTGAGGATTTAAAAGAGCTATTTGGTGCAATAAAGACTGATGCTTAATACACAGTTTTCCACAGGCTGCTTTTTTGCTTAGGCCAGCTGACTGGCTACATTAGTGGGAAAACTGGAAGCCTTTTAATGGGTGAGTAGTAGCTGAAACTACGGGGGCATTCACGCCACCTTCTGCAGCGTCTAACTTCAGCTGCAGTGGGTCTGGTCTCTGTGGATTTCCTATACAGGCAGTGGAAAGAGAGGCACTCCTCCAGAGGATGATTTATCAGTGATTATTGCAATGCCCTGAATGGTCTTCCAGAGGATTTAGCTCTAGTGTGTACAAAGGGCCCCTGAGGATGTTTGCCTTCTACCAAACACCCAAGTGTAGATACCTGCCTGATCTCCGTTCACAAGCACACATATCCTGTGTTTGAGGTCTAAAAAAAAAAAGATAAGAAAGCAACATAAGACAGATACAAGACTTCTTCAGCATCTGTTAAGAAGGAAACTACCACCCTGAGAGAGAGAACAACAACAAAGGCTTTCAGTGCTGAAGGCAGAGGGGTTTGCATCACTCACACCATAAAGAAGACATTTGCAATTCTGCTTCCAGAGGGGTTCACCTGTCCTGCCAGGCTTAGTAAGAGCTCTAAATAAAAAGCTATAGTGGTGGAGGTGCTTGGGGCAGCATCTGCACTACATCCCTCTTCAACATCCCATGAGTAATGCAAGCATCTTCTACATGTAGGAATAGGAAGCACAATACACTCCAACAACTGGGAATGCTAAATAATGTGAAAAGTGCTCTATAAACATGTAACCCTTTTTTGTTTTCGTAACTTTCCATATTGCTTAAAGCAGAGTTTCCTACTAGCTAGATCCAAAGTAATTAATGGTTACCAGAACTTTCAGAGGCTTTCAACAAGATCCTTCCTGGATTGCCAAAAATAGGTCACAATAAGAAAAAACTGCGTGCCTCTCCTTCCATCGAAAGTAAAATCAGATAAAGCAGAATTGTATTTCAAGAGGGCAGATTTTTGCTCTGATTGAACAGGGAAATTTTTTATCCCAGTCATTTTTGAGTTTTCAGCAGCAGCACCTTCTCAGAAAGGGAGCTATTCAGAAGCCTTTGGCTGATGGGTTGCAAGCAGCACAGGGAATGTTGACGTCGTGGTATTCAGCCCTCATTTCTGGGTGGTCTCGTATTCCTAAACAAGAAGAAAAAAGAATGTAGAGATCTGGATTCAACCTTCCTGGTGCTTTACTGATGTCAAGGAAGTTACAGTAGTGGACAAATCTGACCTGAACAGTTTGGGATCAGCAGTTTTATACGTAGTTTGACTTCTATCACTGCAAAATGTCTGAATGCCAGAGATGGTTGAGTGATCGCTGGCTGCACCAATCTCTAAGTCTGATGGACACGTGTTTTGGAGTGCTTTATCAAAAGGTATGAACTCAAGGTATTGAGTGCCCTCCTCCATCTGTGGGAATGAGACAGAAATAATTTGCTTGGCTCAGCCTCAGCTAGCACCAACGCTATGATGTATGTGAACATGCTCACCCTCCCATAAAGCTGCAGCCTCTACAAAGGAGAGAGAACGGGCAGACTGCCTGAAAACAGAAAAGGGAACAGGCCCGTGCCGCTACACAGAGATAACAGCCCTCCAGCTGCTTATTCAGCCTCAGTCAGAATACATTCAATTCTGTGAATCTGCCAGCAGCCAGGGAAAAACCATGGGCATGAAAGCCCTTGCTCAGCAGATGCAGGACACATGCTTTTTGTTTTCTAAGACAATATTATTTTTTATATGCAGTCTCAGGCAAACTCAGGAGTCCCGACGTGTCCTTACGCTCTTCAAATTCCTCGTCTGCTCTGCCTAGCTAAAGACTGAGCAAGGCTTCAGGATTATCCTGTGAAGGAGTTTTATACAAGGGCAGCCCATTAACTTTATGAGACCATATACCAAAAGCCTCAGAGAAAGCAATCTTCATGCAGACAAAAATATTAATCACCACAGAACAGGCATCACATTATTATTACTTTTTTTTTTTTTTTCCCTTTACGAGAAAAGTGTAAATGCATGCAGGATGCAAATGCTTCAGCTTTCACTACTGTTTCTCCATTTTGCCAAAAGAGCAATTTAGTCCACACAGTCCTTCAGGAGATCCCTCCCTTCTAACAGTCTTGGCAAAACAGCGGTTCTGTTTCTTCATACTTGAGTGATACCAGTGCAATGGGAAACAGGAACAGCACCGTTGTGCACTGGAGGAGGCCACGTGGTGGTGGTGATGTTTGATTTCTGGGACATGAAATGGTTGGATTCAAAATCAAGGTATTCAATCATCTAGAAAGAATGATGGGAACAAAACAAGTACTCAAAAGCTCACATATATGCTGTCCATTTCCCATACATCAGCAGTATCTGCTACAGCTGCAGAGATCATATTCTGTTCTTCATGGGATTCACATTCACTACCAGAATCACTGCCTATGACTCTCAAGGAAAACTTGGAGGCTGCAGTGGAGCCTTACTTTGGGCCTACGCTACACTGAGGTCCAACACAGCTCTGACCTACTGCCATCTGCCTCCTTGCATCGGTCCCTGTGTAGGAAAAGGTCCAGCCTGTCCCAAGGGCCCAACACTTTCCACACATGAAGCTTTTCCATAGGCAGAATGAGTGCCAAGAAACTGCAGATGTAAATTTGTAATGCTGCTCTGTCTACACAATCAGAAGTGAAAACCTTACCACATATACTGCATGGGGCCCTGAGGCACGCTTGTGGCTGTGTAATGCTGGCATAATGCACAATAACAGGGCAACAATAAGGTGGTAATTGTGAAGGGAGAAAAAAAACTATCTGATCCACTCTTAACTGAATTGAAGGCACCACAATAGCTTGCACATAACAGAATCTGACTCAGGAGAAACTGGTCCAGCTCTGTAAAAGCAAAACAGCCTTAAAGCAAACCTAAGAATACAGTGACTCCTTGTCAGACTTAACAGAGGGTTAGTGTCCTGGGCTTTCCAGGTAGCACAAAGGTGTAGTTCTGTCTGCCCTCATCTCTATCAGATTGAGAGGCTCTCCAGAGAAGTGGCCCAGCTATATAAATAGTCAGCCAAAGCCAGAGATGTGCGAGTAACATGGATCTCTCTAATGCACAGCCTGTAGGGTAATTTAAGAATCTTCATGGCGTAGAACTGCAGAGTGGAAAAATCTCGGTGTAACGTGCTGTCAGACCGCATCTGACGATGTTTATATAGAGGAAAAAAGATCAGAAGACTCGTAACTTTGCAGCCAGGAAGCAGACGCCCCATCCACCTTAGAGTGGCTGGCTACAGACAAGAGGTTAACAAGTCAGTTTGTAACAGCTACCCCAGCAGGTTCAGTTTACATGTTCCTCATCCCTACAGCGACCCCACGTAAGGACATCTGATAGCAATTGAGCCACATCAGCACAGCTCAGATTAAATGATCCCAGAAGGTACAAGAGGACGTGCTAGAGGGGGAGCAGTCACATGCTGAAATGTCTATGTTATTTTTGAACAAAAGCTGGTTTGCATCCTACCACCTCTTCAAACAAGCAAAGGCAGCATCTGACTGGCAGAAGAGCTCTGCTGTACCCCTGAAACTCCTTTCTGCTCCACCACATGAGGAACTAGTTGCTCAAAGAAGTGCAAATGATCTCACAAGATACAACATTTCGTAAGTGAGCTAGACTGCTGAGAAGACAGAAGTTTGACTTTTGGAGATAGCTGCATTACTAACAAGGGTCATGCATCTTGGCTTCTCCACAGAGGAGTTTTTATTGGAAATTCCACCCAATATGGAATAAACAGTGAGACACTGAGATATGCTCTTGCCCAGGGGATTTCTTGGCAAAGGAGACAAGCCCCTCTGCAGCAGAATATGGATAAATATGGATAAAATATGGATTGTAGCCAAATTTGGATATAATTATATCTGCACTGATCATGTAACATTCCTCAACTGGGCAACTGGATCAATGCCATTTGCATGCAAACTGATTGTGTGTCGCCATCAGTCTTTCATGTAAATCCACTGAACTGCTGACTTACATCTGACCAAGTAGACAACAAATACCCTGTGGCCTACGTTATAAACAGTTCCATAAACACAAGAAAATTGAGACAAAATTGCTCCTTTGGAATATTTCACAATCAGCGTGCATTAGGAAGACAAATTTTGGCTCTTCATGCTGTTTGAAGCCACATTTCCAACTCAGTAGCACTGGATATGCAGAAGAACAGAGGCATGAGAATTCCTCAACATCTACATTGGATACGTC
This sequence comes from Lagopus leucura, assembly GCF_019238085.1. Lineage (NCBI taxonomy): Eukaryota > Metazoa > Chordata > Aves > Galliformes > Phasianidae > Lagopus > Lagopus leucura. The sequence continues at coordinate 95,272,002 of NW_024962252.1, forward strand.
AGATCCCAGTTAGGCCAGATGAAGGCACAGAGCCCAGTCTACTACTCTGAAAATAGCTCTCTTTCGGCTACAGTGGGAATCTAGCCTCTTTCCAACAAAGGATAGACCATATAAATTTATAGAATTATTACGCTTGTTAAAATATTTTTAGTTCATTGCTTACAAAATGAAAACCATGAGCCAAATTCACCAGTAACTCAAATCTCTTGGCTACAATAGCATTAGAGAAGGGGTGGCTGTAGCTCATTGCTCTAAGATGCACATACATCTCCCTTGAAATAACGTAGGCTGCACTTAGATTGAGTGGTGGTGCAGAGACGAGGGGAAGCACATTCTGGCAAGGATGCCTCCAGAGCACATCAGTGACACCATTTAAGCCTGCTGGGATTGTATTTGTTTACTAGAACCAAGGAGCTAGCTCTGAGAAAGCACCCTTTTCCCAGGGCCGAAATGCAGTTATCATAATTTAAGAGAAAGTTCCTACATAAGAGCCTGGTGAATGTTAAGATGACTCAGGCACTTATTCTCATCTTTCACAGCTTTTCTTGCAGCAAGAGCTGGTCCAGCCACTCTCAAGAGGTCTCCCTGTCATGCTGGATATTGAAGGCTGCAGGGGCTGGGCTTCTCATCTCCCAGCTGTTTTTGTGCTTGCCTTTGTCACCGTGCTGTTCCCTTCACACACCAGTTCTCAGTGCACTCTTCTGCCTGTAACTTCCCACAGTCTGCTCCCACTATTGAGCTTGTTTGTGCCCTTTTCTTGCCATAGATATGTAGAATTCAATTTCACTTTTTTTCTGTTTGTGAAAAAATGATGGGACATCATAGAGATCAACATTCCCCTCTGGGTGAATCTTGTAAGCAATTTGAGGAGCTGCCTGACTCTCACTACTTAAGGCCACTTGATCTAGAACAAGCTGGAAGACTGCAACACTTGGCTCTTCCCTGCCATGGCACATTATTTTAAGTCACCAGCAAAGAGGGCTTTTCGCAAACACATTCTGCATTGGAGTCATTGAGACACAGGAACCACTTCTGCCTCCATAGAGGAGCAATAAAATCAACTAAAAACATCCCAAACTACCATGACACACCCCAAAGACACATGCTAGGGTCTCAGCCTTGCAGAGCAAGTCTCACTATAACTGCTGGTGCAGCCTAAGGCCCTTATTTGCAGTACTCCAACAAAACTGGGGCAGACAAACTCTTGTTAGCATTCAAAAGCAGACTGGCTGATTGGAACATGGCATATTCTTTTAGGTTTTGTCTTGCTATTCATTATTTCCCTATGACAAAAATTCTGACAGTTAGGATCACCTTTCACAAATCTCATGTATTTCTATGTATGAAATTCCCAGCAAACAATCCTGTTATTATGAGATCTGCCCCTGCTACGTGCCAACCTTCCAGATGTGTTGCAACTCAGTGAACAGCAATCAAAAAAGCAAACCCACTGCATAAAGGTACAAGGATAGAGTTAACATATGTGATACTGGAAACAAACATCAGACTTGAGTGTGACAGTGAGAAAGATTTTGACAAATATTTGGAGGACCTGCTCTTCTTCCATGGAAACTGAATTTTTGAGTTAGCAGTTCTGATTAACCCAGAGAAAACTTGGTCACTTCCATTTTAATAGCTGGAATGTAATCCTGTTTCTACTTACACTAATGGACACGATGGACTTCCAGGGACACAACATTGGTTCATGGAGAAAACTTCTCCAAAGCATCTGAATTTCACTAACTGAATTGATATGCATCTGAAAAGACCTTCTGCAATTACGGAAAGATATTACAGGTGGTCTTATTAAGTACAGGAACGGCAATATATTTTTTAAAAGCAGCTGCAGAGGTATATTTCAATATTCCTAAATATTTAAGGAAAGGTAAAATGCCTTTGGAAATGAAGAGGTCTGAAAATAGATGTTAAGAGATTATAGGCATGAGTTGCACTACTCCAAACAGCTCAGTGTGCAAGAGAGCACTGTAACAGTGCTCATCACAAACACAGGCTTGGTAATTTGTAGCTTAGAATTTTCTATCAGCTTATCTGTGAGGGAATTTGATGACCCTTCACTCCTGTCATCAGAGAGATGCTAGCACACAAGGAAAGAGGGTGGCTATGGAAATCAACTCGCTTTTATCCAATAAGTAAATTGAATCACTAAAACAGAGTACTGATCTCCAATCATTTTAGCATTTTTTTCAACTTAAATTGTACAAAATTCACAAGCCAGGCCTCTTAAAGACAAAGTACTGCTGTTAAGTGAATAATTTTGAATTCTCTTCTGAGAATGTTTTTTTTCCTACTGCCTCTCTTCAGAAACCTTAATGAACTGAAACTGAAATGCATAAAAATATGTTTTGCTTGCTTACTGCTAATGAATTACATACATAATTAGGTAGAGACCAGGTGCATAGTATGACCTCACTAGTACCATTAATTTCTGCTACTTTGAGGATGTAGTGTAAACCATGGCAGGAAGAATGAGGCTGGTTTGACATTCATGAGCTGGTTAATCCACTGGATAGCATTCATGTGGAGAGAACGTGATTCTCAGAGTTCACTAAAGGCTCCAAAACAGCTGAAAACATGATTGAGACCTAGAATTGAGCTCCTTGAGAGACAAAAACAAACAAAACACACACAAAAAAACAACACAAAACCCCATACTTCCCAAAACCAGTAGTGTCCTCAATGCTATCGTTGCTCAAAGAAGCCTGAGATAAAAATCAAAGAACCTGCAGGCCCTTTAGATATGGGAGATTTCTAAGGCCCACCTGATATAACTGCCATTTCTTCTTCCACCCCCCCTTTCTGTACATAGGTTTCCTTGTATTTAACACAGTTGGAATTGTTTAAAGACAATTTTGGGATTTTTAATGGCTTGTGAGCCACAAGAGATCGGGCTGCTAATGTAGCAATGCCGTCTAGCTTTTGTAACTATGACTCCAATAAAGATAGCTAGGGAGATTTGTGTGATTTGTATGAAATAGTAACAAACACGCACTACAGAGTCTTTGTGCATTGCATGTAAAGCAACAGTGATATGCTCTGTATTTTATGCCATTAAATCTAGAACAAATGGAGGCAGTCCCTCGCAGATCTGGGAAAACCCAAGGCACCTGTGGAATACCTAAAACAAACTAAATGAGTGCCTAACTGTTTTACTTGCCCACAGGTCAATGCTAACAGAATTAGCAGTGATACAGAAGATGCAGGCATTCAAAACATTCTGAAGAGTCCCTCAGAAATCTCTAAAGAGATTTGAGAAATATTACAGCCCCGGAAGAAACAGGGATTGCCACACAGGAGTAGTCGTAATAGCTAACTCCCAGCATGGAGAGGCCAGGCTCAGCAAATTCCTTTCACCGTTACAAGAGAGGCAAGACAACACAGAGCAAGAATTGAGACACTGTCTGAAGTGCAGGGCACATGGATCCTCAAATTCCTTGCTGCACAGCCAGCTCACAGACAAATAGGGTACAGCTGCTGGGCTCTTCACAAGGGGATCCCCATTGTAGTTGAGAGATGCCCTGGGACCAAGAAGTACTACTGGCTTCCTGAATACAGAGAAGAGGCTTGCACTGTCATGTGGAAGAGCCAGGAAATTCGCACTGATTCTGGATGGATCTCAGGGCACCAACCACTGTGTAAGGTAAAAAGCAACAACTGCACACAGGTCTGTTTCACCACCTTTTGATGCTGAAGGACAGATCAGCAGCGCACTTCAGTAACAGCTGCTTAGTGCATCCTCATACACAGCTTTGTTTAAGTTAGCTAACAGTGACAGTTTTTCTGTCACTAACTCTTGCCTACACAGAAGCCAGAGGAAAAGACTCATTATTCACTCAGACAGCTTTGATAATATCCACCTTATGAAACCACAGCCACAAACAATTTTCACGTAAAGCTTTCAAGGCTGATTGGTGAATTCAATCAGACAAGGTCTTTCTTCTTGATAATGTAGTAGCAGTGGTTATTTCAGCTATAAATGCAGCTTTGCTGAATTAAAAGCATTTCACAGCCTATTCAGTTTCAAATCGGGATGGAAAAAAAAAAATCAAAACATTCTGTGAGGACAAAATGCAATGCCTTCATTTCCTGTTTTCAATCTGCTTGATTTTCTACTTTTTAAAATCATTTCCACAGGAAAAATATTAAATTATTTAGCATTATACTAACAATAGCACAGATGAAAGACATTAGTGAAATGAAATCATTCCTGCAGGTGAATAACATTTTAAATTAATTCTGTAGATAACCTCAAATCTTCAAGTGTCTGATTTAATTGTGAATAAAAAAAAAAAAAAAAGAAAAAAATCAAGCACCAAATTTTCTCAGGAAACAGAACGTCTGCTTTCTGATCTACAGCACTGCCAGCCTCAGCAAAGAAGGAAGCATGCTGTCTGAAGTTTAAAGACTTGAATAAGTCTTTGATTAGAGCAAGCCGCTTCCCCATACACTAGGCAGTGAAATCAGAAAAAGTTTTCACTGCCAGGAGCCATGTTGTACTGTACATATTTTGCAAATAAGAAAATAACACTAAGTTATTAAAAAACAAAAAAACCAAAAAAAAAAAAAAACCAAAACAACACTGCTAGCAAAGCAACATCTTTCAGAAGATACTCTACACTATACTATGCAAAAGTGGTATAGCGTATACTAAAGCCAAAAGACAGTTAGGAATTACATACTAAACTCCAAAATGAAAAATAGAAAGCTACATGATTTCCCAACAAACACTCAATTTTCTTCAGAATTGCTAACAACCGAGTTTTATGAAGAATGTGCCTGCAGATCATAAGTCCTCCCTGTTATCCTCAATTCCCGAAGCAGTCTGTTGAACATAATGGTTTCTGGGAGAGTCTTCCTGAATCACCTTGGCGTACCCAGACTCCCTTTTCCATCTAAGACTTGTAGTAGTGCTGCGCCCTCTGCTGACAGTTTAGGATTCAGCAGCAGCACAGGATCAAGCTGCTTTGCTCCTGCTGCTAAGACCAGACCTTGGAGTTTACAAGGTTAGTCCCACCTGACTTAAACCTTCCATTGCACTATGTAAAAGAAGCTTCACATTGAGACGAACATCTCAAGATTACGTTTCCTTTCTATGCTGAAAAAAAAAATTATATGAAAGACTAAAGATAAGACTAAAAAAACCCCAATTCTTTAAAATATTTGAAGATTTATAGAACATCACTCAAGACTAACATTCAAATAGCATAGTGTCCATAATCCATACAGTTCTGTAGAGGAAACTTTCTTACATGGAAAACATGACCTTGAAATTAGTGTTGTAATTAATGGATTTCACTTCATAGCAAACACTTAACATGGCTAATGCTATTATAAAGAGTCAGTCTGCCTTCGTCAGTAAATGTAATCTCCCTCAATCGGCAAAGCTTACGCAGGAGTGACTAAAAAAATCCCACACACCTTGCCAATCATTCACTCTATGCCTAAGTAAAGATCACCTTCACTTTTTCATGTGGAACACTTACCTCTCATCTGATCCTGGGTTCAACTTAAATGAATTGTACAGAAGCAAAACTGCACACCCATTAAAGCTTCTGATCCTAGGAACTACTGAATACCACCAAGAAACAGAAGGAAGCTTCCCTCTGGTCAAACTGGCAAAGACCATTTGGACAGATTTTCTGCCTTTCCTTGTAGCTTAGGATATGATTCACTTCCTCAAATCATCTGGGAATTTTACTTAACCATTTTCCTTCTATTCTAGGACCTCATTTACTGACACTGCCAATCTTTCTAGCTCTCTTCCTGTCATGCAATTAGGCTTGTGGGTTTGGATTTTTCCACAAAAGGGTTTTACATTTGTTTTAGGGTGGTGGGGCTCAGGTTGCTGTTCAGGTTTTCACAGGGCACAGTGTTTATCTAGTATACTCATTCACACCAGTTGTAGAAGATAATTATAAAATTAACTCCTCTAATTATGTTATTTACAATGTTGCTGTAAAGGTGGTGAACGCTCACAGCCAATGGCCATTAACCAAACACAACTGGTATGGAAAACTGAAATATACTTTGGGCCCTTGCAACTTAAAGCCTGCTGCCCGATGTGGGAAGAACTGACCTAGTTTATCTGGTGCTTAACAAGCATTCTTCTTGTACAGATTCTTCTCTCCACCCTTACAATTGTATACCACGGTGCTATATATTGGCTGAAGGTCAAAGTTCTTTGACTGCTACACTGATTACTTCCCAGCTCCCTTGCTGCTTTTTCTGTCCTGCCAGGTCAGTACAGATTTTACACCGCTTCGGATGCTAAGCTGAAAAAAAGCTGAAAAAACAGCCACCAGGTGGCAAAATAGAAGTCACGCAGCCTCTTTTAACAGTCACCTATGATTGTTTTCAGCTATTGTACCAGGATTCCTAATGCAACTGAAGTAGCATATTAACGATATAGTTCTCCCATACTTCTTAGAGGACTCATGTGACTTATTAAATTAGCATATTAATTATAATTACTCTTTGGAGTATTCAAGGCATTTTTATTCACAAACCTATCTCAAACATGAAACATCCTATGTATAACCCCTTTTTACGCCTCCCTCAGGAAAACTGCCTAAATACATGCTCAAACCTCCATAGGAACAAGTTATATTTATACACTATTTAAATATCATAATCTGTTAGTATGCTTTAACCACTGCAGTGTTCAGTAAATGTAGCAGGCATAGCACTTTATTTAAAGCAATATTATTCACTTTTAAATACTTGATGTGTTTGCAGTTCTAATGCTTTTTACCAATACCATGTAAACAGGTCATAGAAAACAACAATAACACACTTGAGGAATAGAAGCATGAATGTATTATTTCTTGTGATTTCACTGAGTGTTTTTGCTGTAAGTGTTCTTTCATCTATGAGGTCAAACCACTGTCTACTTGAGTATAAAGAACACAGTATTTCCCTGCATGCTTTATTTATCGTGTTTCTACTACTTTCTACAGAGCTTGCACAACCCACAAGCTAACAAAACCATGAAAACACAAGCTTGAGAAAGCCAGTTCAGCTACAGCACGATTTGGCTGATGTTGCACGTATCCTTGCCACCAGATGTATGCACTTAAAAATCTCATTTTCCAGAAACAAATTTCTACCAACCTACTCTTTGAAGGAGGGAACTCTGGCAGATCCCGACGCTTAAGAACTGAGGTTTCAGCTGGACGCAGACAGGCCCTGGGGACTCCCCCGGGATCAGGTGGCTTGCAGACTCTGAAGTTCAAGACGTTTACCCTCTGGTCACACAGAGACGTGAAAGGTGGAACGGTGATCGCCCCGTCTGTTCCAGAGACGGATTTGAAAACAGGATTATGGGATCATAAATACAGGATCAGACTGCTTCCCCGTAAACTTCAAAGGAGCAAAATCTTACGATAAACAATTTCCTATGCAAAAAAGCGTTACCCTAGCCCTCAAGAATTAGAAGTCAAACCACCTCATAAGGCGGCACCACCGAGGTCCTGTCGGGCTGCCCTCACTCAACATGGCAGCCGTAGCCTCACCTTCCTGCCAGCCGCCTCACCCCTCGTCCAAGATGGCCGACCTACAGCGAGCGAGGCAGTTTGCCATCACTCAAGATGGCGGCCGCTTCCTGTAGCGGGGCAGCCATTCCCGCGGCAGCGTTCCTCGCTTATTTATTTCTTCGCGATCTCGCGGCCGTTGCTGGGAGTGACGCCGGTTCCAAGGGCGGTGGCAGCGCGGAGGCTGACGGGAGGAGCGGGGCCAAGTGGGCGGTGGCGGCGGGGCGGGAGGCGGTGGCCGCCGGGAGGGGGCCGGGCCGCCGCGACGCGGTTCCTGTCGCCGTGACATGGGTTCCCCCTCGATGGCGGCTGCCGCGGGAGGCCTCAGGTAACCGGCCGCGTCCCCGCGCCTCTTCCCCGCCGCCGCCATGCCCGCCGGGGCCCCGCCGCCCGTCGCGCAGCCCTCAGGTAGGACGCGAGGCCACGGCCGCGTTCTGCGGGTCGCCGCGCCGGAGCGGCTCGCCGCCTGCGGGCCTGGCCGGGAAGGTACCCCGTGCCTCGCGGAAGCGGACGGGGCTTTTTCTGGTGCCTGGCCCCGTGAGGGCATCGCCTCTTCGTCCTTCTTTCCCGCGCCCGGGAGGAGGGCGAGGAGAAAATCTCCACGGTGCTGCCCCGTCCTTCGCTCCCCTCGGGGGACGGGACCGCCTCGGAGCAGGCGGCCGCCTCGGGGCTTTGCCCTTCGCCGAGCCCCGCGGGTGCGGAGCCGCCGGGCCGGGCCCGTCGTGAGGCGGCTCCCGGCCGTGTAGGGTGTGTAGCTGGGCGCCGGGGACCTGCCTTCAGCCACTAAGGTCACTTTTTGGAGTGTCAGTCGCTGAAGAGGATGTGCTGGAGGGAAGTTATCTCGTAAGATTTTTATTTTTATTGTAGTGCTGTTCTAAAATGGGGCAAAATTGGTGAAGCTCCAGTGCTGATGCTTCGGTTTGCTGCTGTAAGTGGCTCCCTAACAGACCGCGGTGTTCTCAGAGGGGACGATTCCTTAAAACAGGGAATACGCCTTCAGGCGTACCTTCAGGGTGTCACCGAGGTGGCAGCCCTCCATCCAGCTTCAGCACTGCGTAGAAACTGAAACTTTGGCGAGTTTAATGCTCCTTGTGAAGTGAACCTCCGCTCATTAGGTAGTAGGAGACGCTTCATCAACAAGAGCTGTGCTGTGGTGGTCGTGTAAGTTCTGATTTTGTGCGTGGCTTACAGCATGCTGTGCCTCATCACAGCAGATTTCTTCAGCTGTGAAGTTTGTGGCAAAGTGAGTGTGATGGATGTTGCTTTTTTAACTGGGCTCATCCTCAGAGGTTGAGCATAATTAGAAGTACCTCCATCTTGGTTTGTTCTCTGGATGCATCAGCCAGACTTGGAAAGCCAATTAGCCTGTTTTAAGCCTAAAATCATTCTGTTGGTGGTGCACCCAGAAGTCTGTATGCACACTCCTATGCCTAACACTGTTGGAGGCATATGTGGAGGAATGTAATGTTAGCTGGGAGAGCTGGGGGAAGAAATGAAGTACCTATGACAGCTGAGGGGGTTGGTGTGCTTTGTTTTTGTTTTTCTTTTTTTTTTTTTTTTTTTTTTTTTTAAGAAAGCATCCCTTTCACATAAGTGAAAACAACTAGCACAAATTTGCGGGTAGGAGGACTTAAATATAAATTTACCGTATAAAAAATAGTCTTCAGAAAAAGTAACGTGCTACGTTGGCTCCACTTCACATGATATTTGTATAAAGTATGTGCTACGTGACCTTCTAAGGTCATGTGAAAGTATGACCTCTTCTCTTGACTTCCTTAATTTGTTTATTAGTAAGCAGCTAAAGGATCTCAGCCTGAACGTAAATGCTATCTAATTCTTTTATTTTGATTTTATTGTTGCTGTGATCATGGTTTCGCTTAGCAAAAGATTTCATGAATCTATATGACTTAAAATAATTCACAGTGAATTGATATTTGTGATATGTATTTCTGTTGATTAAGGCAGGACATGATTTTATATTTGTAAGTAGGAGTCAAACTAGTGAAGCAATTTTTAAGTTAATGACAGCATTTTAACGCCTTAGTTACATCAAAATAACTCGTTCTGAAGCTCTCAAGTACTTTCAAAAGACTTGTCTTTCAGAGCAGAAATAATAAACCAGCTTAGACAGACTTCAGTCAACTCTTTGCCCTTTCCTTCTGAAATATTCATAGAGCTGTCCTTGCAGAAAGATAGCAGTATCAGTTGGAAAACCTGTGGTAAAGAAACTGATGCTAGATCTGGTTTTCACTATACTCTGCAGCATAATCATCTTTCAGATACTTATTATCTTTTCCTACAAAATGTTCATTTCTTTCTGTGCCATTGTATTATCTGACAACTTAAACTATGTCTTTGTGATTGTTTCACTGTGATGGCATGCTAACCTTTTCACAGGGATTCAAAACACTCATTTATGACTTTTCTGGATAGTCCTCTTCAGAGAATTGCCTTTCTCAGATCCCACTTACCATCAAGTTTCTTGCTATTTTGTCTGTTAATTTTATTTTTCCTTTTTATAGAGAACACAATGCAAGCAGCTCCTTATGCACAAAAAAAAAAAAAAAAAAAAAAAAAAACCTTGAAATGTGCCTTGTTTGAAAATTGACAGTCTTGTTTGCAGTAGACTTTTTCCAGTAGACTCTCTTCTATGCTTATGTCTTCATCAGGTAAAGCTTTAGATTCACGTGCAAACGTCTCTAGAGGGACTGGTTGCAAAATGACTTAACGAGTCTGCTTCTGTACAGCAAATAATTTTGGGTTTTCTAAGTCCAAGAGTCCTGTTCTGGAAGAGCCACAAGGAAGGCAAATCCTCTTTTCTCTTTGCTATGTTACAAAGTTATGAGGAAAGGAAATGTGAAACCTTAAGTTCATTTATCTGTTGAAACACGATGGAAAATAGATCTTATTCTTTTGGAGTATTAGATGCCTTTCTTGTATTGTATTCTTAATATACCATAATATCAGTGGGTGGGATAAATGGCTGATAATGTCAGCTCTTCATAAGTGTGTTTAACTTTTTTGCCCGTTTTTCTTGCTACTTATGCTATTTGTGTTGAAGAAAACAAGCAGAAGTTTATAGTAATGGAGGGGAGAACAGTGGTTGATCTGCTTGTGCTGGAGTGTTCCCTCTGCTGAGCTTCGTGAGACCCTTTTCTGTAAGAGTGCACCTCTGGGCTGTAGTAATCTGCTCTTTATTGTAGTATCGATGAAGTGTGAAGGTTTTAGATGTAATGGAGAACGTATTGCTCTGTAAATAAACCTCTAGGAAGAGTTGAGCTTAGGTAATTTACTTTTAATACTTCTTAATCCCGTGTCTTTTGATCTTGATTTGGAACAGGCTCCCAAAGAACATGTTACAGGGTAACATCCAGAAACACATTTCTCACAGAGTCGAACGCTGTTAAACGAATTTGAGAAATGATAAGAATGAAAACATCCCGGTTATGTGTGACTTAGGCAATCTGTCTCACTTTACACATTCTATGGATGTGTACAGTACATTGTGCACAAATGCAGTGTTCCCACAGCACCAGATTTTAAATTTGATTGACTTCCCCAGCCAGGCATGTTTGCTTACATGAGTTGAAAGCATGCCTGTTCTTAGAACATCTTCCCCAATGCGTGTTTGCAGATTTAGATTCAGACAGTGTCTTTATCTGCAGCTGTTGAAGCAAAATCAGTTGATTTTGAGTGGAAAAATTACATGGTTTTCTTGTGTATTGTAATTTATAAATGATAACCTGGTCTTTTTGTTTTGGGGAAGCGATGCTGCTCTTGGTTAAGAGGAATGTCATGAATGAACTCAATGTCCACATTCATGTTTTTCAAATGTTTCTTGGATTCCATAGTTAAGTCTAGATGGAATAAGGAGAAGTGAAACAGCACAGCTAACGAAAGCTGTTTTTTAATCATTTCTTAATAAGTCTGCAGCATCTGCCTTATTTACATTTCATGTCTGTATCACCTTCCCTGTTCTTATCATCTGTGACGAGGAGCAGTGGCCAAGAGGTTTGATTCTGATAGAGGCTGAACTGTCTGAGGATGCCTTGTTTTCACTGCCTGCTCGAGGAAGGCAAGAGGTCAGGAAGATTGAGATGAGTGCCTGAATCCTGATGGAAGCCTCCTGAGTTTTGCTACTTCAATGCTGTTCTTACATACAGTGCTTTCTAATAGAAGGTGTCTGGCATATTCAGTGTTTGTTGAAACTGCAGTAATGCATAGCGGTATTGATTAATTCCAAATGTTGGGTGATGAGAAATAAGGCTTATATTTAGATATCCAGGATGGTTTGGAGGTGGAGAACGTTGTTTTCTCAACTTATATATGTCCGAGCAAAAACAGAGTCCTGAAACTCTTGTGCTGGATAATGGACCTTTTGGCTGTAACAACATCGGATTCAAAATCGAAAGCATTGATTTCTGGAGGCTTTATGAAGTAAACATTTTCTTTCTGTATGTTATTTGCTGGTAAGTTATTCCAAAAAGAAATGTAAACTTAATAAACCAATTTAGGAACATATTGACCGCAGCTTGGAAAATGACTCTAGATTGGATTCTGTTTGTAGGAATGCTAGTTTAACAGATTTCCCTCATTTACAGCTGCCCTTCTAGAAATGAGTTCTCAGGTGCATTACAGAAAGACCGGAAATCCATTTTCCATTGTTAACAAGGCAATGAAAAGGCAAAGTTATAAAAGAAGACAGCTTTTCTTACTGCAAGGCAACATCTTGCAAAGTCTAAATCTAGTCTTTACCAAGATAGTTTTGATATTTGTTTGAGGAATTCCCTTGCAGAAAGGAGCTGAATGTTCTTGGAAAGAACAGATTCTAACAGCTGATAACTTGAACCCACCTCCTTGGCATTGCAAGCTTTTTACTGCCAGGCATTTCAAGTGATGTTGTTTCTGTCATGAGGATCTTGCTCACGCCATCTCTTGTTATTTTATGTTTCTTTATGGGTTTTGATGGGTTGCTTAACTCAGCTTTGCTTTCAGAATAAACCACAATTGAGTGGTTATTCATTGTGTTGCTAATGTACCCCTTAAGTTCAAGGAAACATTCTAATCTATGATGACCTTATTTAAATTTTACAAATCTCAGTTATTTCTTTACTTAGCAATATTCTTTGTGGTCTCTTTTTTTCTGTTTTTTTTTTTTTTTTTTTGGTTCTATAAAAGAACCAAACACGCTATTTCAAATTTTGCCTTAGAAAGTACACAGACAATGAGCTATTTAAACCTGCTTTGGTGTAGTGTAATTACGCTGTGCTTTTTGCTGCTGTTTCTTTGTTAGACTCTCTATTAATCTACAGAAAGGTAATGAACAGTGATGTGGCTCAGTGTGAGGGAAGCAGATATTGTTCCCTATTTCCTACAAGAAAATAATGGGATACCCTGGTTTGACAGCATTTTGAAAACCGAATTAATGACTTGAGGTAAAAGCAGCGTGTGAATTTTCTTCTTATAAATCCAAGCACTATCAAAGCTTAGATCAACTACTACTGTAATCTTTTTCAGCTTTACGGAGTTCTCTTTTCTCCCTTCTATTGCATTGTTTTAAATTAAGTCAAATCACGTGCTGAAATGCTTATGTCCTTGGTTTTAAACCAAGAGCTGCTGTAACAGAAATTAATCTGACCAAATTGATTAGTGTTGTCTTTTCTTTAAAATAAAATATTGATATGCCATTATAGGTATACTGATAAATTACATTGACAGCATGACTCTAACAGTGAAATGCTAAAACTTGTGAAATTGCTTCATAATGAGTTCTCAAAATATGAAGAAACACATGAAATTAAGAAGTAGTGTTTCCAAGCAGGTGGGTGGGTTTTTTTTTGTTTGTTTCTTGGTACTAAGTAAAAGATAACAGAAGATGGAGAAGACGATTCTTTATGATGTTGGGCAAAGTATGGCATGAGAAACCGATGGCAATCCATTATCACTCTAAGAATGTAAACTGTATGATTCAGAGAAACTTGCTGACACTTGTCAACACTGACCGGGAGTAAATGAATCCCATCTAAACGGGAACAGCTGGATGTGTTCTGATTCTTTGCTTCTATCTGTGGGGTCTGCTGGCTAAAATCTGGATTGTTGCATGTTACAAACAGGAGAAATATAGCTGCTCTCTTATGTGCAGATAAAAGCTGTTCCAATTTCCCTCAAAGGATAATCCTTACTATGTCGCATGTTGGAAAAGTTGGTGTATCCATCCAGGTAAATACTGAAGTGCACATTAACTACTTAGCTGACTTTTAGATCTGGGAGCCAATTCCCTCGGAAATATGGAGAAAATAATGTGTCACAGTCGTTGAGATTGTTGTCATTGTTTCAAATTCTGCTGCTTGAGTAAAACACTTTTGCAAGTGAACAGGTTAATCACTTGAAATACTGGTTTTACAAAATGCTACAGCCTAACAGCACCACTGATAGAGCTCTGAGTTGGGTGCAGAGTTCTGCACTACAAAAGATGAAGCCACAGTTCCAGCTTTTAGCCCTCAGTTGAGATGCCAGACAAAGCAGGGATTAACATAGGGAATTAAGGAACAAAGTCATTGTTCTATGAGACCTATGGTTTATCACCAAGTTAATGTTTCGGTGAATGGCGATGAATTGGATTCATCAGTCTGTGGTTGGTGGGTGGAACACTTTAGAAAGTCAAGAAAGGGGATCATAATTAAATCCTTTCTGAAGGAAACCACGTGAAGGCTAAGAATTCCTGTGCTGTTTTTTTATGTTGTGTGGAGAATTGGGAGTATACCCCCATATAAAAAATTCATCAGTAATTAGTCAGCCCGAGGGCGGGGGAAGACTGGTCTGACTCTTCTTCCTTCTGATAAGCATGTAGTTTGATAGTTGTTCAGGTGCAGTAAACATCAATTAAATTGTATCAACGTAACCTTATGCTCGTGCATAATACAGATTCATACAGACTCTTGAACATGAACTTTTAGAATGCATCTGTAGCATCATGGCAAGTAATGGCTTTCAAAAAGAATTTGATAAGCAAGGCCATGCAAGTGGTCATTTGGTTCATAGGGGTTAAACTGATTGAACTAACAGAGGATGTGGATTTGAAAATCTCAGAGCTTTGATGGTTTAAAATTAACACTCCTTTGCAGATCCTGTTTTGGCAACTGCTCCTCAAATGTGTGGAGCAGAGTGCTGTGCAGTGAGACTGCTGTTGTGTAAATGATGCCCGTGATGTTTTCAAAGTGCTTTGAAATGAAAAATTGAAGGAATCGTCTTCTGTGTGGCAGAAGGTGCAGAAGGGAAAATGTTTGGGTGATCGGAAGTCTTCCTGCAAGTTTAATTGGGCTCTGGCAGTCTGCTTCAGCCCCAGGTCACCTCAGCTGTGCTTTCCCCTGGTATTGTCAGTGGTGGTGCTTGTTGCCCCCATGTTACTCATTTTGTTTCCTGAATGTTGACATGTTTTTTTGTTTGTTTTTCTTTTTTCTTAAAGTTTATCCTCTTCCTTAAGAATTTTCTGAACTCTTTTATGGTTTATGTCTAGGTGAGGTGAACAGAGTAATAAAGTAAACCATCAACAAAAGAACATGGGTAGAGTTGTTACAACAGATAATGCATGGAATTAGTTCCAGTACAGGCATGAGAACTTGTGATGTCAGATGGTGGAGCAGTAACTAACACAGAATTGACCGTGATATTTCATATAACACAAGTGACAAGCAACTTGTATATGCCTATAAATGTAAAAAGGCTTTAAAAGTAGGAAAAAACAAACAAACAAACAAACAAACTTACATTGATACGAATGATGATACCTTCTCTTTTTAATGGGTAAGCTCCAAAGTAGTTTTTCAAGGTCTCTGACTCACTGTGTTATGATACGACTTTAAGCTTCAGTTGTCCAGGCTTCATCCTGTACATCCTTTAGTCTTGGGTTATGATTGGTGCTATTTAAATGGGAGGGAAGGGGGGAAGATATGGGCCAACTTTTTTATGCATAATTTAGGAGGTTTCTCAGCATCTTGCCCATCTAATTCCTATACATCAAGCTACAGTAATCTGGGTTGGCCGCTGAGCTACTGACATCTCTTAGCTGAGCAGATGAACTGCAGCTGAACCAGGTCTCTTCGGAGATTTCTGAGAGCTTTAAGCCATGACAATACAATGTGAATTTGTTTTATTACTGAACCAACAAAACTGCACGTTGGCATCACTGTCTATGAGCTCTAAATGCGTGTGTTTGGTAGCTGGAAGCAAATTCCTATTTGTATTGTGTACTTTCTCCTGCCCTACTTGTGACTTCTCATCAGTAAAATTAAGAGCTCTGGGACTGGGAAAGCTGGCCTGCCTGGATTTATGTCCTTTTTACTTAGATGTAACTGCTCGTGTGATTTGGTTATTCTAAAACTACTTCAAATGAAGGAAAGTCTGGGATTGTATCCATTTGGAGTTCTTTAATGTGTATGATACTTGGTCTTTATTGCTCCTACCACACTGAAAACTTCAACATTGGGTCTTGCAGACTTCAGGAATCTGGTTTCTAGATCAAGTGAGTTGTCTTTCTAACTTCAGCTTGTGTTAACACAAGCATCTGACCTTTTAAAACACGTTATCTTTTATAGACTAGCTGTTTGACAGTAATTGAAACATCTAGAGATTTTGTTTGGGTTTCTGCTTAAATTCCTGTGGATTTAGTTGCACACATAAATCTTTATTTCCAGTATAAATCAGTGGTCTGTAGAACACTCATCTTCCGTTTTAAAATCTGTTCTATCTTAACAAAAAGCTTTAGAGATGTCTTTTGCAGAGCTTGTGAATCTGCCTAATAAAAAATAAGATGTGACAATGTGATAAAATTTAGTGGTGAGGCTGCATTAGCTTTAGTGACACTAATTGGTCTTGGACATGGAGCTCAGAAGCAGATTTCTTTTTTTTGTTGTTCTTTTTTTTCTTCTCTCTGTTTGTTTGACAGAACTGTTATTTTCACCTTCCTTTATTTCAACCATTTCATGGCTTCTCTGCTTCTCTTCCAGCTCCTCTTTCTTTTGGTTTATATCTCATCAGCACCATCCCTGGAATAACATTGAGGATTTTTTCATTTCAATAAGTGTTTTCCTGCTTTTGTAGTGTCTTCAGCTTTGTGTAGAATAACAAATGCTATGTCAACTGAGTTTTCCAAGTAACTGTAAATACTCTTGTTAAATTCCAGGAGGTTTGATAATGAATTTCTACTGAGATTAAGCTGGACGCTTGTTAGCTGAGAGTTATGAAAGATGATTTCACATATTCCTATACCCCTGTGTGTGTATATAACCAAATCAATCTACTTTTTTTAGTTTAAAAAAAAAAACCAAACCCTCCTTTTTCCAGGACCAGTGGCAGGAATTGGGATGAGGGAATTCCATTCCAGATGGACGCCATTTTCTGTCCCTTCCTGTTATTGTCATTGTGTTACTGAAGAGCTACTGATTTGTGACCCCAGGAGTTGCAAGCTCCCGATGCAGTGCTGGTACACTGTGTCCCCTGCAGCACTGAAGAGCATTTTCCCCAAAATCTGGTGCCTTGAGATGAGCACAGCTGGTAAACCCCCACATCTTTTGCCTACAAAAGAACAGTCAGCACTTCCACTGCGCAGGACATTTCTTTGTGTGTAACTGACAGCTCTTCCTCTGCAGTAAAATATTCAGGATACAGTCGTAGTCTGGGTGCACTGGATGTTTAATCTTGGGGCTAATGATTGACTGCACTGAGTTTTGGAAATGTGGAAGTAAAGAGGGAATGACTGCTTGGATAGTTGCAAAGAATAAATGCTGTTATGGTATTTAGTGGATGGAAAACCCAGAAGTTTTAAAAGTAAGCAGGTTGGAGCTATCTCAATGTGAACTCAAACTCATGTTCCACAGGCATCTTGGAATGGATCTTTATGTTCACGTGTGACACTGAACAGTAATTGCTAAAGCTTGATGTAAAACACAGTGCTTTTGGCTGCTGGAGCCTCTGAGATGTGAGAGTGAAGCTCCTCACAAATACCTTATTGAGCAGCTGGTGCTGAGTAAGCCTATGTGGGAGCTTGTTGACAACTTAAGCTTTATTCCAAACAACACTTCTCTGCAGTCTTCAGTTTCCATGTTATGTTACAAATTACTTCTTGGTTTCATTTTGATAAGCAGGCTGTTTTATAACTTAAGGGAAGAGGAAAAAAAAAAAAAAAAAAAAAAAAGGAAGACAAAACACAAAGATAGGATAGATAACCTTAAAGTTATCGGGCCTCCTTGACAACAGAATTGTTGGGCTGAAGTGCTGTGGCTTGTACTTGAAAAGAACTGCAGAGCTTCATTTGTTGTTATGCCCTTGGCTTGCTATTGTTTAGGTTCTGTGCTAAGTCCTTGGCCAAATACTTTGGTATTGAGGATTCTTGTTTTATTTTCACTTCAGGAGTGCTGTGAAGTCTGCACTTTAGTAATTAGAAATTCAATTACTTGCTATTTATAACAGTTTCACTTTCTTATTTTTCTATAGGTATTCCTTAGTATGTTGTTGCGATTTATTTATATGAATGTCATTTGGAATGGAAAGAACCCAGTTGCAGATCTCCCTCTATGGGCTCTCTGTTATAAACCACTTAAGTGGTGTGTACAGCTGTAAATATGTAGATGGTGTTACTTAGTCATTAATCATGTGCAATAGTGGAATAAGTCCAGCCTATTTTTTGGAGGCTGGGGGAAAACAGTTCATATCTTGACTGTGCCTGGAGTAGTTTGCAATGTTGAGTCTCCATCTGTCTATCTAGGCCACGGGAATGCTTTCATACTTAGTTTTTCCTTTTGCATTTAAATATTTTATGGGAAATCTTGCTCCATTCTGCTTTTGAGAATAAACTTTGCTGGAGAAGTTAGCTTTGCTCTGGGCTTGGAAGGTGCTTACTGTGGCTTTTTCCAACTGGGGGTTTGTAGGACAAAAGCAGGCGGGTGGCAGCAGTTGGGGGCCAGCACGCTTTGGCTTGGAGTTATGAAATCCAAAGAACCTGATAGAAATCCATGAACAGGTAGAGACTTAAACAGTCAAAATCACAGCAAGCAATTATAATGGTAGCTTCTCCCAGTGTTCCTACGTTGTTTCAATGCTTGTGGAAATAGCTTTAGGAATCTTTGAAGCTGCTGTCTGAAGGTGTCTTAAGTACGCGATTGTTGGCTGTCCATCAGGTTGTTTAATTACTGTCACACAGTCAACTGAGGGCACAACTGTGTGTGGGAGAAAGTGGACCAGGGCAAGTGGCTATTTCATGAATTGCTGGTGACAACAAATTGGCAACTGGTGGATTAAAGCTCAACTTGGTTGCATTATTATACTGCACAACAGTTTAAGATAAATATATTTCATGTTATGGTGTTTCAGTGCTGTCTGCCGAGAAGTGTAGTCATGTAGTTGTTTACAAGAGTCTTGAAACATCCTCGGTAGTTTCCTTGTGACTTCTAAAACAGGAAAATTGCTTAAAAATGAGTCTGAGGAATTCTTAGCACCACCTTTATAATGTGCTTTATGTATCCTGTAGAACTGCTGCTGAAAGATAGTTGTCCTAGGCTTGAGCTGAGGCTGCCATCCTTTTTTTTTTTTTTGCCTGTCTTATGTTGTAAGCCTTGCTTGGCTTCTTTGTAGAGAAGGAAAACAGTATCTTCAAATATTGCAAGTTATGCATAAACGTTCTGCAGATATTTTACATAGTGGTATCTTATCTTCCTTTCTTGTCAAATATGAATGACATTTACCTACACATGAACTTCTAAAATGTGAAACATTTAACAAAAAAAAAAAAAACATGATCAGAATTCCAACAGTTTTTTTTTCTTTTACAGAAATATATTAACTTTGGACTGGAACTAAACAATGGAACCAGATATTATTCGAATGTACTCCTCATCCCCTCCACCGCTTGACAATGGAGCTGATGATGATGATGAAGACGAATTTGGAGAATTTGGAGGATTTTCTGGTGTGAGCACTGCTGGTGTAGCTTTTGCTGATTTTGATGCAGCAGACTACAGCCATCCAAAGGAGGAATTTATACCCACAAATCATTTTATACCCCTTCATGATTATTCTGACAATGTAGCTAGCATTGCAACTTTCACATCTGTTAAAAATGTTAAAGACTGCATTGCAGAGCTTCCTACTTCTCCTAAGGAACTTTCTGATGCGTTAGCTACTAGTACCAGCAAAGAAAAATCTAAGTTTAGAACTTCAGGTACTGCTTTTGATGTAAGTTTAGAAGACGTAAACAAGAAAGGGGAACAAAGAGAGAACACTGGGAAGTCAGAGGGGTTTTCTTCTGATGTTAGAACTGATATAACAGTTGAAAGCCAAGATGAGCAAATAGATGCTTGTAATGGTGAAAAACTTCCATGTCTAGAGATTCTAACAAATGGATTTGCAGCATTGGACCCTGTAAATCCTCAGGGAACAGAAGATCTAGACAACATCAGTGATTCAAAGGGACTAAAAACTGTTAGCAGCTATAGTACTGAGCTAAGTTTGAACTCAATTCCTAGCTCAGGTGAAGGTTTTGCAGATTTTGCTACATTCTCAAACAGAAAAACAATCAATGTAGGGGGAACAGGGCCTACAATATGCACCGTTCTTAGTGAAAGAGACTCTCTGAACATTCAGGAAAACAACAGAATAAACAGAGCAATTCATACTGAAGAAGAGACTTGTACTGCAGAAGTTAGCTGTGAACAGGATTCCTCAGCACTGGAAGGTAATCAATTTACTATTTCTAGTACGTTTCAAACAACTGGAAGTTCAATATGCACTACTGAAAATGGAGAAAACAATGGAAGGAGAAAACAACGTGATGAGGAAAATGGCAAAGATTTTTCTCAGCTTGATGGTTTTTCAGGAACAGAGGACATCAAAATTAGTGAGGTTGAAACCTTAAGCACTGATCTCCAAGGAGAAAACGTGGGCGATTCTGAAGAAGTTAAGAATGGTGGAAGCAGTGCTGAAGTTGTAGCTTGCTGCATCACACACGATGATGACTTTGGTGATTTTGGTTCAGTCAGCAGTGCGTCTTCTGCTTTCATTAATGCTCAAGAATCAACAGATGCTTCAGCTTTAGAGAGAGCTTCAGAACAGCCTGCACTTGTTAGCCAACGTAATGATGCATTTGGTGAATTCAGGGACACAAGTACTGTTTCTCAGCTGCCAGCAGAGTTGGATCAAGCTAACCTAAATCAGACTGCTGACACTTTAGAATGTGATGCTACCAGTAAAACTTCTGGCTTAGACTTCCAGCATACTACTGAGGTAGAAAATGGCGATGATAGTGAATTTGGAGACTTTGATTCCGTGCCAAAATCTCAAGATGAGAGCCTTGCTTTTCAGGACTCTGACGACTTTGCGGACTTCAGTTCAGCAGGTTGTAACCAGGCTACCGACTGGAATGCTTTTGAAGATGAAGAAAAGGACAGCTGTTCTTGGGCTGCCTTTGGAGATGAGCAAGCTGGCGAGTCTCATCACAGAAAAGAGACGTGGCAGTCGCATAGGACAGATACATCTGCAAGGAGTGATGGCCTGGTATTGCACAAGACTGACAGTTTTGCTTCAGTGTCTTTCCAGGGAACTACCAGTAAGCAATCTCAAGAACCAGCACCTTCAGTTCAGGTAAGGGTGTTTCTGATTTTGCTTGCTCAGAATTATTCTGCTTTTCTGCATAAAGCTCTTCCTGGTTCCTGCTTCTGCAGAGAACAGATGTTTGGATAGTCCTTATTTGTCTTGTGGGAGAGTTTTAATTTGGTTGGTGAGAAAGGCTGGCATGTAATAGTATGCTGCATTTACTTCTTTTATCTTCTGCACTATTACTTCCTGCAGGAAAAAAGAGCTGGGTCTGTCGAAATTTGTATGCATTTGTTCTGAAAATTATACGCAGTCCTTATATAAACTGATCAAAGTAATAAGCCATCATAAGCATTTCAGAGTCTGCGATAGCTCTTCCTTTGCTTCGTAGTTTATGGCTTTTTTGGGAGTTCTCTGATGTTTCCTTCTCATTAAACAGGCATAAAATAAGCGTCTGAAAGCTGGGGCAACTAGTTCCCAACTTTTTTTCAGCACCATTCTGTACTGTGTTTGCAAGTATCTGATTAAAAATGATGATTCAATTTGTTAATAGTTGTGCTTATTTGCTTAGAGAGCATGATCAGAAGGCATCTGACTTTGCAGGCCAGCGCTGTTGCTATTTGTTTCAATATAGTCAGTGAGGTGATGATCAAATATAGCCTCCTGTTCTGTCCCTAATAGTCCAACTCCTGGGAGACTCTGTTATGTCAGTTATGGTGAGCTCCACAACACTGCAAATCGATAACTTCTTGAAGATGCTGCTGTATCCAGGTGTGAAGTAGGATCATTTCTTACCTCCTAGGTTTTCTGCCTTAGCTGCTAAATGTGTATTAATTCCTTCTTAGGTCTTTTCACAAGTCATCTTTGAGATCTGTGCCTGTTCACTGATAGATACATTTTTATAAGGATTTAATACTACCTTATACAAAATTTAAGGCAACTTGGCTTTAAAATTCTGGTTCTTTTTAATTAAGTCATTCCAGGTGAGTAGTTTAAAATATATTCTCTTTCCCCCCCACAGAAGGGGGGTTGAAAGTAGAATAATCTTTGAAGTCTCTTTCAACCCAGACCATTGTATGATTTATACTTTAGTCAGCAGGGACTATTTGGTTATGAAGTGATACTCTGTCTTTCCTGCAAGTGAGGCAGTACAACCCAGAGCTTACTGACTTGCTCTAGCAAGCTGCAGAGGAAATTGAGCTGGATAGTTTTCAGTGATGCAACAGTTACCTCAGCCTTGCAACAAATCTTAGTTGCTACATTATTTATCCATTAACTCTTAAAAGCAATAGTTAAATGTTTTGAAAGCTTATTTTGTGTTCTGCGATCTCTTCAGGTTTTCAAAAGGCCTTTCCAAATCTGCCTATGTTAAATGCTCTGTTTTAATCCAAAGAGCTGCAGTTTGGTATTTTGGAACTAGAAACACTGCCTTGCGTGTTCTGGCTATTGGAATGAATTGAGTCAACATCAGCCAACATGCAGCCCCAGTATTTGGAGTGAGGAATAATAGAAAAGTGATCAAAATCTGAGTTTAATTTTTCTTTGTAATGATTAAAAGATGTCGTTGAGGTCA
The DNA here is from genome assembly GCF_019238085.1 of Lagopus leucura. NCBI lineage: Eukaryota > Metazoa > Chordata > Aves > Galliformes > Phasianidae > Lagopus > Lagopus leucura. The sequence goes on from NW_024962252.1 coordinate 95,294,706, forward strand.
AGCCACAAAGCAGAGCCATTCTGAACTGCTTGCAAAGAGAGAGAAGTAGTGCATGTGCTGGATACTGGAGATAGATGTGAAAATTGAAACTTTGGCATATGCTGCAGGTGAACTGGGATCATTTACAAGATACTGTATACACTTAATCTGTAATGCTGAGGCTAAAAGACTCGTTGTGGCGTGGTAGTGCAATAGTGCTAAACAGTGTATAAACAGAATGACAGACCTTTGCAAAAGCAGAAAACTGAAAAGTATGCTTAATCAGCAACATTGCTGTATAAATGTGGAAGTGATGTACACAGCAGTGTTCATCCTTCCAGAGAGCAAATGAAAAGAGTTTACCAGTAGCTGAAGTTTCCTCATCGTTTGTCTCCACTTATTTTCTTTTCTGTTTATGCATGGCTTTTTTGCTGGATATGAAGGATAGAGCAGAATGTTGTGTTTTCTGATAATAAGGTTCATGTTAGTCCAGCTGTTTTAAAAACTGTAGATTTTGAATAATGTTTAATTAATAAAGTAGACTTTGCTTGAATTCAGCTAATTAACCTAGTTTTTCCTCATAAAATATAGAATATAAAAGAAGAAAGTAAGGGGAAAAGGTCACAAGTAACAACCTAATGTAGTAACTTCTAATGGCAAAGAGATCATTAGGCTTTTCTCCTTTGCCTTTGGACTTAGAGGCTCTCAGAAACCTCCGTATGATTGGAAATGTGATGTATGTAGTGTGCTGAGCTGCTCTTTTCCATAGCGTTAGGTAATGGTAGGGTAAGTAATAGTATAGGATCATAGAATGGCTTGGGTTGGAGTTCCAGACAAGTTCCAGTTCTCCTGCCACAGGCAGGGTTGCTGGCTGCTCGATCAAGTACTAAATTGGTTTGCTCAGCACCCTATCCAACATGGCCTTCAACACTCCAGGGATGGACATCCACCACCTCTCTGAACAAATGGGGTTATCACATTTAGTTAGAATTACAGAAATATGTAATCCATTAGATTTCAGCTTCTGTGGCTGGAGAACACAGATATTACAGTCTGTTGTTTGAAGCCATCTTAATACTACTGTGTACCTACTCACACAGTGTTTTTCTTCAGCTGAAGATAAACATTAGTTTGTTCCAGTATAGCTGCAGGCTTGAGTTTAGTCTAGGCCTGCTATTGAGTTTGTTAAAACTGATTTAGGATGTAGTTGTGGGTGAATTGGTTGATGCTAACGAGTTTTGAGCAAACCTATACTGTACTTTATGCATTAATCTCCTTTATGTGACCACATAGCATGTGTTTACAGGGAACATAAAGCTCACAGTGCAGCTTCTTGCATGAGATAGTGCTGAGCATTAGTCAGCTGAGGGGGTTATTCTGCAGTACTGTGTTAACAGTATATATAGGATTAAGCAAAGCACAAGAACAGTTTTTACCTACAGTAGTCATGGGGGTGGGAGAAACGACTGCACAGCTATGTTCAAGGAGTACAAACATTTCTAGTGGAGGAGGAGATGAGCAATGGTTTCGTTGGAAGACTGAAAGTCTTCCCCGATTCAGCTGAGAGTTAACAAATCTAGAAGAGAGAGAAAAGGAGAGAAACGGCCCTTAAGTGAGGTTTGAGAGCCTGTGTGCTGGAGCTCTTCCTCTTCAGGTTGATCAGTGTGCGTGATGTACAGTTACTAAGCCACAAATGTACTTCAAGATGAAGCAAACTTTGGACTGCTGTCATGTTGAGATTACTTTGTGTTGGCCAGTGAGTGGAGGGTCGTCCTCTTGGAGAAAAGTAACTTCAGGGCAACTCCAAGCCTGGTTGAAAAATGACGCTGCCACTGGATCAGAATAGCAGGACTGACTGAAATAAGGAGTGAGTTTTATGCAGTCTAGTGAGGGAACCATTAAGCATTTTCTGCATTCATGGAAAATGCAAGGCTTGCTCCATTCCTCAGCTGAGGGAGAGGCCTTTCAGCCAGGGAAAGGAGACAGATTCACATTTCTACACTTAACTTCCCTGTGGTGTATAACTCTTGCATCAAACAGTGAAAGAGCTGAGAAGTCTTATTCTTCCCATGGCCACTAAAATTTTAGATTAGCTTTGTAGCCAGGCGAGGAGCTTTATAGTTACTGATTAAACATGTTTTTGGGGGAGTTACTTAGAACTGCCACTCTTATAACTCTTATAGTTACAATATAGTTAACAATTTACTCCTTTATTGGTGAGTTTGTTTGTTTAGCTCTTGTGGCAATATACTTGATTGAATAACTAAGTAGCATTCTCATGCTGACTTGTAAATCTTAGTTTAGGACCTCTATTTCCATTATAAATTATCTAGTAATAAATGAATAATATAAATGAATATAAATACAAATGAAAATAATTCCCTTTGGTTTTTACCTTTTAAGAAATTTCTGGCATTATCTTAAATGTAAGTGCTTTTCAAGGGGAGGAGAGAGAGAGAGAGCAGCCACCTCCTTGGAATCATGAGAAGTTAAGCTGGTGTTCTCTGTAAGCTCTGCTTCTCGTGGCTCAGGGCTTTTTATGCCTGCAGCTCTTCTCCTGCTGCTCTGTGAAGGTGCTCTGTTTGCTAAGCAGATCCTTCACGTTAGAGAAATGAATGTGACACTTCACCTGGAGAAGTATTCAAGTAGTTGTGTCGTGAAAGCTTTGATTCATGTTGACTGTTTATGTAGCATAACCCAAATATATTGTCTTTACAGCAAGCTGCAGCATCTCTTTGCACAGCTGTTATCACTGCTGAGTTCATGTGCAGAGCTGGGGGGGATTTATGTTGCTCTGTGGCCATGTTAGCCTTAGTATGTTAAGGAGTGCATTGGTTTTGTAGTCTTGGAGAGGAAAAACAAATTCTGTAAACCGTGTACTTTGGTCTTCCAGCTCACAGGTCTGGATCTTATTTCTTCTGTTTACACAGCGTAGAAGATAAGTTCTAACCCTGTGGCTATAGCTTTCACCTGAAAGTTTGTTATGTCTGTGATATTTTGATTGTTTCAGGTGTCGACTACCAAATAGCTTACATATTTCTTAAGAACTTTTGTGCAGTCATAGAAACTATGGATTTTTATATTTGTCACTGGAGAATCACAGTTAATTTTTAGAATGGCTGCTCTGGCCTTCATTTACACCTTTAGTAGGTGCCTGTAAGAATTATTCCTGTCAAACTGCAGTGAAGAATTCTCAAGTATCAAATATTTCAGTACCTCAGAAAGTGCAAGAAAGCTTTTTCTTTCAAGACTGTGACTATATCAGCCTAGGGAGAGTGCTCTTTCCCTAGTGAAGAAGGCATATCTGGGGAGTTAGTTGGTGATGTGGTGTGTGGGTACTGGAAGTTAGAAGTTTCCTCAAAGTACGCTGAATTCTTACAAGATTTTTCTTGCTGAAAGTCCCGTTCCTACTGTCCATGACACCAATTACATTTTGTTAGTTTGCTTTACGCAAATAAGAGAATGAGGTTTGTAGGAGAGAAATGTTTAAATTAATTTCAAAATCTTGCCAATGCTGTCTGTAGCTGGGCACTGTCAGTGCAATATTCCCTTAACAATTAGAAGAAAAACTTCCTTGAAGGACACTGCCACTGCTGGAGATACGTGCGTACGTATATCCATCCCTCTGTCTATTTGCACACATAGAAGTAATTCTTCTGGTTTGCTATGGAAACAGTTCTTCTCTACTATATATAAGTAAGGGCCAAGTACTTCTGGAGAGTTAGAAAAGATGAAGGGAAGTGCAGAGAATGCTATAATTAAACTGCTTGAAGTTTTGGCACAATTTTTGAGCTCAAATTTGAGATTGAGTTCTGAGTTGGTTCATGGAGACTTTCTCTTAGTTCTTTCATTATCTAAGTCTGTTCTTGGTCACTAGTGTGTTCTCAAATGTCTCTCCTTTTCAAGAAACCTGATGCCTTGCTTTTGTCGTGATACAGTGCCTTTCTTCTGACTCTTCCCTGTCTCTAGGAATATATGTCTCTGCTGTATTATTAAATGAAAGGAACTTCACCCATTCATGTGCATTAATAGCAACTGACTCATTGCAGACAGTTATAAAGAATAATTTAAGGAGAGCGTGCTTTTGTATGCTGAAGCATTGAGATAGAATCCAGAATGATGTTTAGTTGTACTAAATTACTGTCTTTGTTTTGATCAATAAATGCAAAACAGTCTAAGGGTATTGTAACAGATAATGTGACTTGTACTGTATGGCCAAAGTGGCTGGGCATTAAGGCATGACTAAACTTAAAAGGAACGTGCTACACTGTGGAATGTGACTCACTACAGTCAGAAAATACCAGTGGGATAATGAAGAGGAGGGGAAAAAAATGAGTCAGGAATGCTGTGTAATTCAGATCATTTGATAATATGTTAATAGTGGCATTTTGGTGTAATGCTTTGCAGATGTCTTATAACTGATCTGCTGGCTGTCCCTGTATGTCAGGCATATGCACATGTATATGGTATGAAAACTGATGAGGTGGTAAGCAAGTTAACTGTCCTGCTTTCTGTGGTTAGGAGCTGGATAGGGAGAACAGACTTCTGAGACCTCATCTTATTGCAGCACAAAGAATCACCATGTTCTGATTGCTTGATCTTTGCATCTGTATAGTTTGCTGCTGTATGTGCTCAGTGGTTTGCTGCATTGAGACTAGATGAGGCAAAGAAACAAAAATTCTGATGGGAAATACTGTAGATGCTCACTGTGAAGCTGATGTTCTGTGTGCCTGAACGTGTGTCCCAGCTGTATTGGTTGGTCTAGTCAAAATATGTAACTTCTTCCTGCAGCCTTCTCATCTCTGAACCTTAAAGAAGTTCAGTTGTAAGAGGAAACCTCACTCTGAGGTCTGTGTTAGCGAATGTGGCACTACTGCTGGAATATGCTGTGTGTCCACGGGAGGGCTCTGCAGGCACAGCTCTGCTGGCACGTGCTGAAGGATGGATGCCCGTGGGATTGCTGCCTCCTCTGCTCCTCGTCCACATCCCCAGCAGAGCAGCGGGGCGTTGAAGCTGCTGGGTGCTGCCCATTATACAGGGCAGCAGATTATCACAGAGTGCCTGTTGAGGAGCTCCAGGTGAGAGTGAACAAGAGAGGGAGATGCCAAGCTTGCATCCTAGCTAGAAGAGCGATTCATGTTATTCTGTTAAAAGTAAGTACGTTAAACAAGAGGCTTAGGGTTCATTTTAGAAGCATACGTTGCAGTTGATACTTTTTCTTAAATGATGTCTTAAAGACATTACTGGTTACCTATTTCTAACTGGTAGAACAGGGCTGAAAAAAACATGTGCTGTTTTAGTGCTCCATCTGCTGTCAGTTCACACAGCTGTAATGAAGTTGAAGTTCTGAACTTAAAAAGAAAAGCAGCTTACTGTGCTTGCCAAAAAAAGGGGGCTTTTAAAAGTGTTTTTTATTGGGAGATTTTTGTAGTGGTGAGAAGTGCAGGAGAGATGCTTCCTGTACTGGGAACAAGTTTCTGTCTTCCTCGTATCCTGGAGCTTCCTTCCCCCAAACAGGCACTGAAATGATGGTGATATCAGGACACAGTTACAACTACTTTTACAAGTACATTGTGCAAACCATGTGCTGCTCTAGCTGGCTTCTTACTTGGCTGAAATACAACTAAATGGGCTTTTCTGTTGGGGGTGGTTTGTTTTTTGTTTGTTTAAAGTTATTTGGCTGGGACAGAAACATTCCCAAAGTTGGTTTTTAAGCCTTGCAGGATTGCAGCATTCAGCATCAACTCTCTGAATTGTGAACACGAGGAAAGGGAAACTGCTGGGAGAAAAGTGATTCTACATGCAAATGATTGATATTAACACATTTTTAGGAAGCATGCAGTCTTTGCATTATCAATGTTCTTGGTCATTATTTTCAAGCTACGTTTTGTGAGGCTTTCAGCCAGATACTTCTTATAACAAGTGAGATTGTCTTCTCAATCCCCATTACGTATCAAGTTTGGATGGAAAGGCACCGACTTTAAATGAAATGATCTGTTTTCCAATTTGCATTTCAGGTAACACTGAGTACCAAAAATGTGTTCAATAAAACTCTTAGAGTGCATAGAAATTGAGACTTTCATGTATTTTAAGTAAATACAGCTTAATACTTTTTGCATCTATATCTTTTGCTAACTTATAACAAAGAGTAACTCTAGCAAGATCTGTTCTGAACTCTTCTGTAAGAGCTCATCGTAGAGAGGATAAGACCCTTTCTCCGTAGCTAACAGCTTGTATTTAGTGGTAAGAAAGTCCTGTGGTTCACTGGTGTCTCTGTAGCTTGAGGTAAGTGAAGCTTTGCATCAGCTACCAATTGTTTTCTGTTGTAATTTTGTAATTTCAGACTAGCTTTCTTAATAACAGTTAACAAAAGTCCATGTAAATATCTTTCTCTTTGATATAGACAACGTTGTTATGTCGTCTGGAACGAATATTTGAAGTCTGTTTTCCTTCCATGCCTGTTCTTGAAATTGAAAAAGAAATAACTTCCTTGAATCGTTTGCTGGAAGCAGGTGAAAAGCAGACAGCAACTGAGGAGACCTTAGCAAATACTGGGTAAGAAACTGCTAACACAGCTTATTTGAAGTGAATTAGAAATATGTCTTCTGTGGGAGCTTAAAACACGCAGTAGTAATTCAAAACGAGTGGTTTCCATTGATTATTTTGAAAAAGTATTGAGTAAGATTAGCCATCCAGCAGAATGGTTGTTTGCTGTGATTACACTGTAGCAGGGTGTTTTACTTAGTCAGCAGCATCTCTTCTAAGTGATGTCTCTGTTAATCAGAAGATACCTTATTAGTTACACTTGCTGTAAAGTGCTGTATTTATTTGTATGATGGTGAAATCTAAGTAGGCCTTGTTCTGCCAGCTATGGACATCATTTTCCAATTAGAAGTCTGAAATATAATTGTTACAAGAGCTCTGTACAGCTCTGGTTCCCCAGAGTGCCATGCTTGGGTATAAGTTTAATTGGAATGTACATTAAGATGCTTGTATTAAAAATGAGAATCCAAGCTGAAAGCTGGTAAGGTGCTGTTCCTGTTGGTGACGTTTGATTTCTGATGGGTCGTGTAGGGAACTGAGGGATGTGTGGACAGAGCTGCAGGATATCCACGATGCGTATGGACTGCGATACCAGTGGGGAGGCTCCCACAGCAACAAAAAGCTTCTGTGCTCCTTGGGAATCGACACAAGAAATATTGTGAGTCTGTCAATAAGGCTTTTGAAATAACCGTCCTGCTTTGAAGGCAGTGTTAAATTGAAGTGGTTCTGTATGAATACTTGTTTCTTAATTGGATAGCTGCACTAAGCATGGCTTTTCATGGCATACTGTCTTACAACTTAAAGTTCTTATGCTTCCTGTTAATATTAAAAGTTTTATTTGTTTTAACCATTGTGTTTAACAATGTCTGTTCTCTTATACTAGTCTCATGTAAGTTTGAAACAACATTGAAACAATATTATGATCACTGAAACAGCATGGCAAAACCTCTTAAGAAAATTTTCTTGTTGTTTTCTCAGCTCTTTACAGGCAACAAGAAACAACCTGTCATAGTGCCCATGTATGCAGCAGGACTGGTAAGCTTTCTTGGTATTATGCTTTTTTTTTATAATTGCCACAGCACTATGTAGTCAAATACACTAAATAGCACTAAGCATAAAGTAATTATGGAAGCTGTCTGTAAGTCAAGTTATGGTTTAGGCATCAGTTGAAATTGTACAAAAGGATAATTAAATGCACAATTTTTGTGATACATGTAAGCACGTATTTTAATATTTGAAATGAAAAAATATTGATTTACCTCATAAAGCAAACTATCTAACATGGTAGGCTAGCTGTTCTAAGGGTTTTATAAAAAGAAAAATTGATCAAAGTAGTATACTAATGTGTAAGTGGCAATAAGTTCTTATTTCTTAACTATTGAATACAAAGGGGAGATGTAAAAATGTCGGTTGAAACTTGATGCAGGAAACTAGAGAGTTAAAGAGTAGCTAGAAATAATGAATGAGCATGACAATAAATCAAGATGTCAATTCAGAGCAGCAGTTGTGGGGAGCCCTGGCACTGAGACCAGATGCTTTAAAGAAAGGTTAAGAACGGGTAGGTAGCTACAGTATTCCATTGCTTGTGTAATGGAAGGAAATGTTCTCAACTCTCTGTAGCATTCCTCTTCATGCAGCTGTTTCTCTGTGAGACTGTTTATTAATTACCTGATTGCATCTTAATGCCCCCCGCTCAAAAGAGAGGCATGGTAATGCTTTACAGTGTTACTGGCATATTAATAAAGGTCCTACACACGTGTTAATAAGGGACCCACATATGGGTGTGTATATAAAAAAAATTCTGCAGGGATGGAGTCTGCAGTTCCTAAGAATTCCAGTTCTTCTAAATTATGTTTTTCTTCTGCTTTTCCTACCTTTTCCACTTCTTCCCTTTTCCCTTCCTGCCCCTAAACTCTGCTCCAAGCCAATAGACTGTTTAGGCAGGAAGACATATTATATGGAAAGTGTTGTTGTATTGCCCCTAGTGTTAAATAAAAATAGCAAGTGTAATTTACATTTGTGTAGACTGAAGGAAAGCCAAGTAACCTGCTGTAGTAGGATCAGCTGTTTGCACTGAAGTTGTTGCTCTGCAGTTCTTGCTTGGCATTTCAGTAACAGCAAAATTGTTCAGAAGATAAGATTTGCATTTTTTGCTTGTTTGTTTAGTACTACCTATATATTTTATATATGTATGTTTGTGTAGCTTTTCAGAAAAAAAGAGTGTGTGTTCTTTTTAATATGATCATTCACAAATTGAATATAAAAGGATTAGTTTTCTTTGGCTTAGTATAATTTAATCCATGGGTTAATTTTCTAGAGTGACTTCTGTACTTAATTCCTAGAGCAGTTGTTTTCTGATGTATCAAGGTCACCTCATGCACTTCCTTGGGTGTAAGCACGGTATCCTGTTAAACCAGGAGATAACACATCTCTGAGCAACTGCTGTTCTTTTCATGTAACTGCTTGAATGTGACATGCAATTTTTTTTTGCAATGGATTGTTGTTGCTGTTGAATTATCTCCTTTAAAATATGCTAGTAACAAATGCAGTGGTTTTATTTTCTCATACTTCCTTGTTCAGAGGTGCTTTGCCTATCCTGGGGTGGGCCTTTGTCCATCTATAGATCTTCTTTGCTTTTTTCAATATAGATCTTCTTTATTCAGGAAGATCAAAGATCAGTCATCATCTGTATAGCTCTTCTTCAGCTTCTGGACAAAAACCTGAAGTTTGAACCACTTAAAGCAAACAAAAGAAGTTGTATTTGTTTATTTTCTTAATGCTTTTGAAGGCATTTTGTCTATGTCAATAATTACAGTTCTTAGGATCATTCTCCAAACTGATAATTTGACTGGTTTCTTCTGAATTACTTAATTGTTGAACCAGAATGAATGCATTCCTTTCCAGTGTCTGCAGTTCCTGGAATCTACATGTGTGTGCGTATTCATGCCTGCAGGCATCTGAGCTTCTATTTTATTTTATTTTTAGGGTATGCTTGAGCCTACCAAGGAACCTTTGAAACCAATATCTGCAGCAGAAAAGATAGCTTCCATAGGACAGACACCTCCTGTATCACCAGAGATGAACACATGTGCATCTGATCAGTTCCAGGTAAAAACCAGAGAGGGAGGGAGAGAGAAAAAGAATGAATGAGGGGAATAATGGAATGCCTTGCCTCTTCCTTCATGTTTTAATCAAGTTTTCAAAGGCACCTGTATCAAAGGCAGGTGTTCCTTGCATCAGATTGAAGACATACTGTTGGATCTACTCCTCATGTGTGACTGGAAGGGAGTCCCCATGATAAGACTACAGCATTTGGTGGCCAAAATTTAAGAGTCCTGATGATATCTACTGGTATATAGCAAGTTAGTTTAAAAGTCTTTCCTCTGACTGATGTTCTGTCTTTCCTTTATCTTAAGCTTATCATAGTTTGGCAGTATTTGCAGGTACACTGTTTATGTGTTTCTTTCTCCGTTCACTTTCAGAGAGACATAAAAAGCCCAGTTGCCTGGAAAAGGGATTCTGGGTACAATCATTACAAGCACCTTGATTGTACCTTGAGTACCTGATTATATATATATTTCTCATTCTCTGAGTTCTGTGTCAGATTTTTGTGAACAATTATCCGTTGAACAGCTCAAAGTACTTCTCTTGTTTCTGTTGTCTGAGCCTGATACAGAATGAGTTCAGGGAAGCTTAGGAGTAAGTTTTGAATCCTCTGAATTCAAAATTTTGTGGCTATTTTTTTCGTTGTTGTTGTTTTTCTGGTATTCTAATATTAGAAGACCTTTTCTGTGGTGTGCCTGGTTGGCAGTGAGCTAGCAAGATGCGCAGAGACATTTGATTTTTTTTTTTCCATGTTGCTACAATCATGCTTGGCATATATTCAGAGAAAGTCAGCTGTGTCTGTCCTTAGCACAGGTTTTGTTTAATCTGCCCACCATTTGGTTACTTGCTGTGCTTGTGACTTCTGATTGAGGGCATTCTAGAACAAGTTATCTACCTAACCTTAATTCTGGGTACAGTGATTTCCTTGCACTTGCTGCTTTGCTGTAGTGCAGAGCTCTAACTTAGATGCTTGTAACGGTGGAAAAATCTTTTTTGTTGTGGAATAGCAGTGTGTCAGTGGGCTCAGTACTGAGGTTGTTTATAATCAAGTGCATGTTTGGTGACACTTCCTATATCTACTGACCCACATGAATTCTGTAATTGAACTGAGCAGCTGAAGTATATACTTAAAAAAGATAAGATTATTGCAACCACTCTGAGCTGAAGGAATCGTGTCTAGCTTCTATATTGGAATGGATTTAGAAAATTTCACTGGCTCTTTACAAAGTTCAAGTTTTTACTGGGAAAAGCATAGATTAAACCCTGTAACGTAGAGAGCTGCAAGAGCCTGGGAGATAGCAGTATCTCTGAGTATCCCATCTTCTTCATTGCCTGGCAGTCCTTGTGCTGAGTGCTGAAACGTGAACCTCTGCTTATCAAAGTCCATATTTTCCTTAGTCGTGAGTGTTTTGTACTTTTGGATACTTCTGTAGCAGATTATCCAGATACTTGTCACAGCTGCTTGATTTTCTTGTACCTTAGCTTACTGTTCTGACAAGTGCATTTCAGTTCAATAGTTGTGACCCATCAATATATATAAAAAGCTTTCTTGGCATCTGTCTCCATTGCTGGCCTTAAATTATTTTCCTTCATCAGAGACAAATACTAAAAAAAGCTTCTGGAAAAGAGAAGATTTAAAGCTCTAACCTTTAAGAGCACCAAGAGGCTGCAGTTAAGTGACATTAAGCTTCTTGGTGTGGACAATCAGCAGTGATCTCAGACATTGTGATTCTGTCTTGGCATTATATTCTCTTAATTCCTGGTGGTTTTAGCTTGCTTTTGGAAAACTAAGTTTGCTTCATATCATACAGGCTGCTTTTTAGGAATATTCTGCATTTTAATGATATTGAGAAAACCTACCCAAACTTTCCTAAACATTTCATTATGAACTGTGCTATAAACATTAATTAATATGCAATGGAAATATAATAGGTGATTTTAGTGGACCCCAAAATTACTTATTCTTAACAGTGGTAATTTAGGTATAATTGTATGCATCTTTAAGCTCAACTGAATAAATACACATTATTTTGGTGGAATGTCTAAATTGTTCCATTCTCAAATGATGGTGGTGGGTCACACTCGTATGCAGAATCTTCAAAATATTGGCTTCTCATTTGAAAGAGATGTTATTTAATAGATTGTGTTTTGCTTCAGAAAGTTGAAAAGGTCCCTTGTTGACAGCCTAGCATTTATGAGGCTTGCATATAGATCCAGTGTCTGCATGTGTGTGTGATACTGATGAAATAAGATTTTGGAAAAAAATATTGTGTTGATGAATAAGTGGAGGTGGGAGGAGCATCTGTAGAAGCATAGGGATACCACCTTAGTTTTTTAGGTAATGGATGAATGGAGGAAAGCAAGCCAAAATTAAAATAGCATTTGAAATCAAGTGACTGAGGAGAAATGAAGCATATTCAGCTGCAGTAATTTTTCCTTGTTATTATATAAATTCGGTATATTCTGGCCTCATTCCCTACATCAGAACTCATTTGGGTTGTTTAGGCCATGGAAATACAGTGAGCAAATCATCATCTGGGCAATTCAAGCTGCAGTGACAAGGCTTTGACCTGTCAAATCTGAGGGAAGTTAAGGTACTGATTGATATATCACATTATTTTATTTAATAAGGATAATATGTAAACTTGTTCTGTATTTGAAGGTAATGTCTAGACGTGTTTTTATCTGTTGTTTCTCAAGACTTTTGGGGTTTTATTTCTCTGTTTGTCTGTTCTGTAAGGTGATGAACAGAATGTGAAATAAGTCCAACTGCTTTTACCTGTGTTTAAGAGCACAGTATCCTGCAGACTTTGCTGGTCTGAAATACAAGGCCCCAATAAAGCACAAGTGTAAGAAAGAAAGGCTGCTCAAATAGGCCAACGTTGATTGTGAAAGCCTACAGACAGGTGCCCTTCTCTTCTGTTTTCACAGCATCTGCTGAAGTGGCCTTCTAGTCCATAACTGTCTTCAGTCAGTGCAACTAAATTATACTCCAGTGCTCATCAAAGAAGTAATTATCTGGGCTTAATGTTCTCTGATTTCTCTTGATTCAGTCTTGTTCTCTAGTTAGTGTAATTGAAAATTTTATTTACCACCTTCTCTTGGTTTTCTTGCAAAAAGATACATAAATATTTTTGCTCTTTTGCTATTGTTTCGAAGCATCCTCTTTTCTGTTTGAAAATACTTATCTTTGGTAGAGCTGAGTGGTAACTTTGTCCCAGCATACGGGATAATTGTGGTTTATTACCTGCTTAGTTTTGCTTATTAAGCTGAATGTTGGAATAGAAATCTACGGTGACTCAGTCTTTTCTAGAAGAAAATTACCAGTAATTCTTTTCTGTAGGTGCCTATTACAGCACATCTGCCTGCATGTAACATGATCTCTAATTCAGAAGCTTATAACAGAATATGTGTCTTACACTTGCTGGGTATTAGGGATTGAAACTTAATTAAACCTCATGGGGTGATGGTCTTTAAAAACACTCTTAATTACATAAGGGACCATCAGGACTTCTAATAATGACAGATGCAAACTACCATATAATTGGCCACCAGCCAAAGACTCCATCATGGAGCTGCTCTCCAGTTACACATGTGAGAAAGATCCAAGAATATATGTAGCTCTGACTGAGTAAGAGAGAAAAAATCTGCAGGTAAGAGATAATACAGGACATAAATATTCTATTAGAGGCAACTAAGTTGCTTAAAGGTGATGTCTGAGGAAAGATACATTTCAGAGCTCTTGTAATTGTGCCAATGGCTGTGTACAGCAAAATGTATGAATTATGTCTGTGTAAATCTTATTCTGAAAGCCATGTTTATGGTACTCATCTATTTAGAGATTGGTCATACACCTGTGTTACAAGTCTTCCTTCAGCTTTAAGACAGCAAAGTACTTCCCTTTAGATGGGGGGAAGGGGCAAGGGAGGAGTTTTCTTGGCTAATCATTGACATGGAAACAAACACATTTTAGATTTTTGAATGTTGAAAAAAATCTTACTTAATGCTATTTTAAAATGACTGTGTGAAAACATCTCTTCCTTTTATCCAAATGAAATACGATGCAGTAAAATGAAAACTAAAATACCTGCTCCTTACTTTATCTGCCAGAGCACTACTTGGAATGTTGAGTGTATTTCTTCTGTACTATGTCCTGTAATCTAAGATGGAGGGAGGAGTGAGAGCAGTTTTCTTTGAATCTCAATATTCTTCTAGGTTGGGTGCTTTTCTTTAAAGTGTTATTAAAATAGTAGCTGTGAGTACAGTAGTCTAGCAACCTTGAAGACTCTGAAAGACAGAACATTTATATTCCTGTTTGCAGGGCATGTTTCTCTTATCTGAGTTTAGGTGCCTCAGAGTAGTTAATTTTATTAGGGCCAAGGACATTAGAAGCAGAAAACTTCCTGGTTTATGGGCTTTTGTTTCTGTCCTCTACTTCTGTTTGTTTGCTGATGTGTAGACCAGGGCCTGCCAACATCCTATATAGATGAGGTCTGATTTACTTGTCACCCTCTTTTTTGCAAGCAATTGAAATCTGTGTAATGGCTTCATCCCACAGAACAGAAGGGTTAATATATGCAGTACACTTACTAATTTGGAGTCAGATAAATTTCTTATCCATTTTAGGAAGAATTCATCATATCCTTTGCCCTCTCCTTAGCAAGTCTGACAAACATGTAATCATAAAAATGAAAAGCTGAGCCAGCCATTGGTATCACCTTTTCCATGCAATACTGCTGTGGGCTCATCAGGACTCATCAATCCTGACTCATTCTTTTGACAGGAAATGTAGTGGGTGTTCCTCAGTAACTGAGGATTGGTAGGAAGCTACTTTGTTTCACTTGGAGTTTCTTCCGTTCACTCCAGAAGACTGCTAAATTATATTGGCATCCATTTCTTTCTTAATTTGATTTAAAAAAAAAAAAAAAGCAACCTTTTTTTAGTGGCAATATATTATAGTGCAACAAACTTTATACAGGCTGCTGATCATAGAGATCGTAACTTAATCTCAGGTATAGCTTCTACACTGGTAACATGACTTTTCCATCCAAATCATTTCAGTGCCAGTAATTTCATTATCAGAACAAAGTTTAAAAAAAAAAAATAATAATAATAAAAAATAATTTAAAAAAAGTGGTATCAGCTCCTTAGGCTCCTTGGAGTGAATGTTGTTCTAGTTGTGTTCCACAGTATTGGAAATAATTCCAAGTAATTAAGTAGGAAAGGTTTTTCTAGGCAAGGTTTTACTCTAAGTAAATGCAGAAGTCTTCAGTTCCCTTCTCTTCCTGTAATCACCTATCTCCTAGCAAAAACTTTTATAATTGGCTTAATTGTACAAAGCTAGCTCAGGTTGCTGCAGTCTCGATTCTTGAATCTGAATATTATTTCAAAATTGAGTAATATTAAGTTTTGAAAAGAAAATAGTTCAAATTTCTACAAAAGCAAACAGGAGGCACATATGTGTTCACAGGCAACTAGTGATGCGTTCACAGGAATGTTGTGGAGAACTTCAATTGCTTTTCTTCCACAAGTGTTATTTTTGTGTTTGTTGTATCAAACTTGTGAAGTTGAATTCAGTGGGGAGAGAACGGAAATGAAATGCACAAAGAGGTGCATTAAAAGGAAGATCTACTTTTTCAGGAATTTCTGATACTATCCTATTGGTCTGTGTTCTGAGAATGCAGGAGGACAGCACTTGCAAGTTGCAAAATCCCTTACAATCCCTTGTAAAATACGGTCCCTGCTGCTTGTTTAATTGCATATGCAAAAAGACTGAACAAGAGGAAATGGAAAGGCAAGGATAGACTCACAGAGGAGTCAGATTCCATGTTCCTCTCGTTCATCTTACCGCTGGTTTGTTTAAATATTGAAATGGTTTTATCACAAAAGGGTAATAAATCACAAGGTGGTGTGTTTTTTTTCTTGTGAGGGTTTTCTTGGGTAGTTTCTCCTTCATATGTAAGGTTTCTGTCCGTTAAAACTCCAAAAAAAGCCAAAACAAAACACCAAAAACAATCATGCTGTTCTATAGTAAATAACTGGGTTTGTCTATAATTGGGTCAAAGCATGGATATAGACAGCTTTCACTAATAATCCTTTTCTAAAATTGTCCTCTAAATTGCATATACACCATTCTATGCCCAGTGCTTTGTCTTTTGTGAAAGTAATATTAATTTAATGTTCAACTATGCCTTACTGGTTATCTAATTCATATGCTTTAGTTAATTTGAGAATCCTGTTTGAGTGACCTAATCTGTACTGTTGAGAACTTACTGAGACTTGCTATAGAAGAACAAAGCTTTGGATCTCTAGCATGTGTTATGAAAATTCACCCCTTGCAAAAGCTGGGGCTTCCTCATACAGTTGTCTCTTTAGTATTTAGATGCCAAAGAATCTGTTGTTTGAACTGCTTTGCATTGTTATAACATGAACTGACTATACAATCTGATTTCTGACTTTTCAACTCTAGGAATCTCTACCACCTGTCCAGTTTGACTGGAGTAGCAGTGGCCTTACTAACCCTTTAGATGGTACGTCTCTCCGTAGAGCCTCTAGCGCCAGAGCTAGAGATAAGAAAACTGCAAAGTTCAGACAAACATCTATCTGCTGATTATTTTTTTAAATATATACACACACATATACATATATAAATATATATTATTTATTTCTTACTCTTAACTTTGGAAATTCAGGCTTTCTTTCTGATTAACTGTGCTGCTATGTGAAAAATTACGTAGTCTGAAAAATACCGGGTGAAGTATTTTAGATTTGTGCCATATGCCTACGACACAGTGGCAATATTAACATTTCATTATAAATAACTGCTGATTATAACGAAACCCTGAATAAATGAACATTTTGCAGTGACGAGTTTTCCTTTGTAAAAGTATTTTTCACCGATGAACTCTCCTTAGGCATCCTTTGAATGACAAACTTGTGTATAGTGGCTACTTCAAAGCACAATATTTTAGCTGCAAACTATTTGCGAAAGATGCACTTCTTGACCTGAAAGTTTTCAGATTTACAGATAATTTTTTATATTTCAAAAATGTGACATCATCTGTTTTGCTTGCACTCAGTAGTTAATTAGAGCTAATATATTGAATAGGTAGCTACAAAGTTGTTTCTATCTGTAAATGTATATAATTATCACCTAGAACCCTTCACTTATCTCTGTTTTAATAGCAAAAAGGGTTGTGCTGCCACCTCCAGTCTTAGAAATATGAGTTTATGCAAATTTTGGAAGCTTATTTGAATGATAGACTAAAGATCTTGAAAGAAAACAATACCTATCAGAGGAACCTGCTAACAACGGTTAATTTACAACGTGTAAGTTGTTCAAAAGCAGGCTGAAAGAAATTGCATCTCTTGCTGCTTTGGTGATGCCTCAAGTTTCAGAACATGCAGGTTGAACCAGTTTGGATAGCAATATCATGGTGCTGAAGGAAAGCCTGGATGGACCCTCTTGCTGTTGTCTAGTGTCTTACTACTTCAGTCAAATCATCATGCTTTCTTTTTAACAAGCAACTTCTTTAAAATGTATCTTGGCTTAATTTCTGTTTCAGTACTAAAGGGGAACAGTATAATTCACCAGTGAGGAATTGGGTGTGAGAGTGGCATTAATTAAGATGTGTTCACATTGTTTTAAGATAATCATAATCAATTGCTTGGTTCTTTGCTGTCTGGGGACCTGCTAAGTCTCCTTGATGAAAGAATGGCTATCAATGTCATTAAAGGGAGGAGAAGCTCAGTATTTCCTAGCTATCAATTGATGCATATATTGTTTCCCTTTAATTGATCACATCTTTCTCTCTGGGTCTTGCTGGTTTTCTTCCATTTTTAGATTGAAATAAATGTTTCTATTTTGAAGTTACTAGTGTTGATTTCCTTGCTGCATTGTACATGAGGAAATGTGCACTGAATTAAGTTGTTAACGTTTTAAAGGTACAAACTAATACTGTAAGCATTGTTTTCATGTCAATTTTTAAATTATGTACTGAGTACTAATTATAACTTGCATGTTCAAGTGTGTGTCTTACCCCTTTTTACACATAAACCCCTCCCTTGGCTTACCTTCTATATGGCTGCCTACCAACACGGTCACTGAATTTCAAGCTAGTGGAGGTTCCACTCTTCTGAACCTTGATTTCTTTGGGCCCGTGGATGACAGTAGCTCTAACAGCACCACCACAATCCCAGGTCAGCAGAGTGTTAAAACCACAACTGTAGTGTAACAGCTTACTAAAAGCATGAGCACATCACTTGACTTTCCTATAAACAAGGAGAAATCTTACTTTCTGTTCCTCTGAAATGTCTCTCTACTGCATTTTTCCTTTAATCTGTGTTCTATTTTCTGATGTTTGATATCAAGTCGAAGTATTTTAAAGGTACTGTCAGCTCTGTATTGTCACCCTGGAGGAATGAATGGCTCTTTTGCTTTTGCAATTAAGATGTTAAAACACTTGTTTCAAATGAGAAATTTTGAAAGTTAAATTTTCCAAGTACTTAAGAATAACTGAAAAATGGATGTGGATGTGACTATTAAAAAAAATAAAAATAAAATTAGGCTTGTTTCCTCTTCTAAGTGAATGTCTCCACATTACAGAATTGTAGTGTCAATTGGAAGTCATTGAGTACAAAGGTATAGGGCTTAATGAATCACAACCTATATGGTATTGTCTTCTACCTGGAGACTAAATTTTGTCGTGTCTGAAGTACTAGTGTTAAAGATAGGAGGAGAAAAAAGTGTTTTAACAGCATTCATAGTAGAAAAATAAGGATAGCTGCATGTTCGTGGGGTGTTAGAAGTTCATAAATGCTGATTATAAAACTAAAGCTCTTCATCTGCAACTTAAGGAGGAGATGAAAATATCACTTTATCTTTTGAATAAAATGTGAAAGTAATTGAGTTTGTTTTTCGTATGGTTTTGACATGCTTTCAGTATTTTATGTGAGCTTGTGAAAACCTACGCTTGGAACAAATTTCTTCAGGAATTTAAGGGAACCCTCTGGAGATTTCTCTGGGTGCATAGTCCAAGCAGTTAAGGCAAATACTCTTTCAGTCCAGTGCCTGTCAGAGTTGGGAAGCCATAATAATCAAATTTCTTACAGGAATGGATTGTTAGTTAGTATTTTATTTTTTGGGGTTTTGGTGTTTTTCTGTCTCAGTGGTTTTAATTTTAAGAAACTAATTTTTCAAACCAATTTTGAGGCTGTCCAGTATTTTTTAGAAGTACTTTAATTATAGTTGTATTTTCTGTTTTTAAAGAACTGCCTTCCCACTTTTGCCATTTGATCATGGAAGGCAGTTTTATGGCACCTCACCCCAAATGTGGTCTTGTTCCACATGAGAAATGTCCTTGTCAGGTGAAAGGGAGCAGCAGGTCTGTCGTGAAAGTGACAGGTAGCAGATTGGAGATTCTAGAGTTTGAAAGGTTCTGTCACAAGTGCGTGCAAGTCTATTGATGTGTAATTCATCAGTACCTGGCACACGTGCTGCTTGTGCAGTCACATATGTCCCACTATCCTGCTGCTGCTGTGCACATGTGAAGTCATTGCTGGAGGACTACCATATCAGCCTTTTATTTCTTTAGTCTGTTGTTTCATCAGTTGCAGGTATTATCACCTTCCCTGGTATGCCCTATAGTGCCTGTTCTTAGTTTTTCCTTTTCTTTCCTCCTGACTTGTTTCTGGGAAAGTCATTTGTTTCTTGGCTTGCAGCTCATGTGTTTGTGTGTGTGTTTAGGAGCTTTGTGTGGGGTTTGGTTGGCTCACTTTCCTTCAATATCTCATTAAGGTTTCGCAGTGCTCTCCTTAGCTATTCTCTGATTGCTTGAATAAAATGGAGAATATGCAACTCTTATTTAAAACAAAATAAATTAAGAAGCTATATAAAAATCAAAAGACAAATTGTTATGGTCTTTTAGCTTAAAAGTTTTTTATCAGTTGTAGAAGTTTGTTACATCTCTGAAGACCTTAGTTTTACTTATACTAGAGCTATACTGTATTCTTCTCAGTCTGATCTAACCAGTAGCCAAAATAACACTTCATAAAAATTTGCATTCTATGTCATGATCTAGAAGTTACTCATTTTTCATGTGTTCCCACAGATTTACTGTGTTGTTTTATTTTTCACGTTGAAAGTTTAACATAAACGTGGCAGAGTAAAAGGTGTGTAACGGAATAGTAAATTGAGCAGAGGCATCACATTGCAGTGAGGGTGAATTCAGGACCGTAAATGTCTGAATGATGTAATTTATAAGGTTGCATTTAATGCCTGTTTCAGAGTTGCATGTCAAAGAACTCCTCATTTCATTTGGTTTTACAATTTGTACCTTAATGGGATTTCGCAGGCTTCTGCAAGTCAAATGTATATCTTCAAGTCTTCCTCTCCCTGTTTGAAAGTGGATATTTCATGCAATTGTTGGGCTTGTTCCTTTTTCCATGTTCTGTAAACATCTGATGGTACTTAAAGTCATGGTATCCTGGTCTCAGTACAGTACATACTTTGGTGTTTCACATGAAACTGGTTGAAATTCATTTTTGCAAATCCAGACTGAAACATGTGGGTCGAAGGGAGAGCTGATTATTTTCTCATAAACTCATATTAAATTGACCAAATCCTTCCCCCTGCTTCCACCTTCTCAGCTTAACCAGATTATTTTCTTAATTTTCTTTTTTGATTGGCTTGGTTTTCTCACAATTAAGAAGTATGACCACGTGTATAGAAATAAGGAATGCTCCAAACACAGCTTGTGAAGCATTCGTGTAAAGCAGGCATGAGGGTTATTATCCTCATGGTGCTGTATTTACTGGGTGGAAAAGGAAGGGCAGCAGGCACAGGACTTTTTTGTTATTCAGTCAGCTTATGATATTTCAGGAATACTTCTAAATATGTCTTAATCTGAGCAAGCAGACTGAGAAAATCACCACCGTACCAAGTTTTATGTTAGATATCTACGTGTGACTGTCATATCCAAGGGTTTGCAACATTTGTTCTGCAGCACTATAAAATGCTTCTGTGTTGTCCAAACCAACTGATACCAGCATTATACTCTTTTAGAATGCAGGTGTCTGCAAAACAAGATGTTTCTGTCCAAATTTGACACTGTTTTTTAAAGTTATTTGTAGTTGAGGATGATGCATACGTGCACTTCATTTAAGACCAGAAAGCACAAAATAGCTGCAAATGGAACTAGAGCAATACCAACAAATTTAAATGCTCCTGAGCACCAAGATGTGGTACAGCGGTCTTGAAATATTTTAGTAATTTCAATTGTTGACATCTGGTGACTTTAATAATACAGTTTTTAATTGAAATGAATTTGCAACGTACATAAAGTCAAAATGTGGCATCTGATCTGAGACAGCTGAAACTAGAAAATCCAGGCTGAAGTGTCTGGATACATGATGCTTTATAAATGAAAGATGAAAAGGGAGCACAGGCAAACAGTTTTGGTAGCTGTATAAATATGGTTGTGTACCTTTTTTTAAACGCCATTCCACTTGTATGCATCATAAAAGCTGTTTTTCCTCACTTAAAAATAAAATAGATTTATCACATCCTCCTGTAAAAAAGCAATACGCTGAACTCGCTGTAACATGTGCCAGTGTTGTGTAATCTGTCACTAAACAGCTGGTCACTGTTAACCATCAGCATTCTTTTAATAGCAGCAGTTGAGCTGAAGTAATTGAAATAATCCCTTTTAACACAGCTGGCATTTTACAGGTATTTCTCTATAAAAGGTAAATTAAATCAGTTTGTTTACTCTTAGACTGAGACTTTGTATGCCAGACTTGATCCAAGGTGCGTGTACTTTGCAATACAGCTTTGAAAGCTACTGAAATGAAAAGGGTGGGGAGAAAAGATGCTGTTTTAGAAACAGACATGTTCTGTCAAGTTCTTTTCATGTATCTTGAAATTTTAAACGATTCAGATGTTTACAGAAAAAAGTCTCTAGCAAGCTGGTCTGTGGCTAGTTATGGCTATCCTTGTCTCCAACCATCACTGATTATCATTTTATACTATAAGGTGTGGATCCTGAGTTGTATGAATTGACAACGTCAAAACTGGAAACTTCCAATGCAAGCAGCAGAGTGACAGATGCATTTGCAAGACTCATGTCCACAGTAGAGAAAGCAAGCACGTCTACAAGGTAAATACCATGGGTCATGCTTTTTTCTTTTTTCTTTTCTTTTTGTCCCTGAGGAGTCAACGTGTGTGCTGTTCGTGAAGGAAGAAAATGTTGAAAATGTAAGCCAAGGTTGCATGTTACAAACATTACATCTGTACTACTGTACTTTGAATTTTGTTTTATCACAAGACTCGAAAATAAGATGGGAAACAGCTTGTGAGCTGGCAGAAGTCACCACAATTAACTTCAAAAGACTTAATTGGAGGATAAGACTTTCTGAATAACAGAACTGATTCCTAAGAGTGGAAGAGTAAACTGAAGCTTCCAGTTTGGGCTGCTAGGACTTTGATGGTCTCCTACATAGTTGCGAGATACAGATATGGTTCCCGCACCTGTAAAAATTTTGATGACCAAACATCAGATTTGTTTTGCTGTTGCAAGCTACTTTTTAGGAGCTAACATACAGCTCATGTGGCTGGTTCATTATATCCTTTCTGCTTCATGGAGCTCATGCAAAATTCTTCTGTATGTAGAGTACAAGAAGGCTTTATACGTCAAATGTCTTCCTTGACATCTGGCCTGGTGAATAGGTAGTCTTCCACTTCTTAAGCTTGAATACTTTGGTTTATATTTTTAAAAGACATCTTAACAGTAGAATTGTGAACGCTATTAATATACAGTCAGCAATCGTGCCCATTAGAGAGACACTGATTCTTAGCAGTGAAATGCTTTTATTGTTGAGGAGGTACATGTCTATTTTATAGAAGTATATTTTATAGTTGCTTTGCAACTAATAGCAAGATATCTTCTCTCCGAGCTTCAGCTCTCTAAAACTAAACAAATAAGTTTCTATGCAGCATAGCACTTAAGGCACATGGGTATAGTTGAATAGAACTGCAGCGTATGTAAGGAATTCTAATGGTTGGATACAGTAGCCTTGTGTAAAATAAGTAACACTGAAATTTTCACAGCTCTTTTAGAACATATTCTTTCACTGAGGAAAGTCTTAATAGTTTTCCTGCAGTGAAAACGTTTGAAGTGAATGCTGAATAAAAGACCAACACATTGAAATTTCAAGAGAGAACCAGTAGAGGGAACTCAATACCTCAGTGCTGATTTTTCCTCCACTTTTGGATTGCCTGTTTCAACCCACGGAGGGCATATACTTCTTGTGAAGATAAGGTAGTGGGAAAGTCTGACTTTAACTAATTAGCAAATGTAGAAATAGTTAGTTGGAAGTATTTTTGTAGTATATTCAAAAGTCTAACTTAAAAGTAACCACAAATTTGCAGCAGGATACACACACTCCAAATACTGTTATCTATTCTCTTTATCTCCATTCTTAGATTTGTCTGCTTGCTTGGCAGACTTTTAAGATATGTCTGCTTTGTATTTACAAATGAGCAGCACAGTCTGCTTTGCTCAGGAATGCTGACCTTCATTTTTCTGTGTTATTTTCTTTGGGGGTGAGTTTTTTGTTTGTTTGTAAATGCTTTCACAGAACACTTGAAACTTTCAGTTGCTCTGTTGAAGCTCGATGATTAGATATCAAAGCTCTTCCTTAGTTCTGGAGAGCACTGCTTGGTAACGGGAAAAGGTTTTAGACTGGTGCTATTGAAATACAGCTGGCTGTAGGGAAAGTTGGAGGCCTCAAATGTGCCAGTTATGTTCAGATACATGCAGATGAGCTGCTTTAAAGCAGCTGTTTTCAGTGATAAACATGATTTGTGTGTTTCTGTCAGCTCTGAATCTTAAATTTTTTTTTCTTATCATATGCTCTGAAAAAAGAAACGGTATCTTGAAAACCTAAAACCTTCAGAGAGATAAGGTCTTATCTCAGCAGTATGCTAGATATGTTGCAGTGTGTTTGCTTTGTCCAGTGGAATTGCTTTTCTTTTGAATATTTTATTCATAATGAACCTATAGCTCTGGTAGCTGGGCAAGGGCGGCTCAACAAAGATGGCCCACATGCACTAAAACGGAAACAAACTTCACCATTCCTGGTGAATCAGGGGAAGATGTGGCCTGTGACACAGCACTGCTGTGATGGTGATTTCACTTGCTCTTAGACTACCCCGTATTTATCTGTAAATTGTCTGAATTCAGGATCTTTGAGGTTAAAATTTAGAGGGAGGTACCAGTTCAGCTATAGGAAGCCACCTTTCTTTGAAATAGCTCCATCTTTTGCTTGTGAAATGATCGCCTGAAGTTGGAAAATCAGTTTCTCAAAAGGAAACAGTTGGGAGAGGAGGGGGGGAACATTGCAGCTTGAGTATGACACCTTGAAGGCAGCAGTAAGTTTTGAATGCCATCACTACGGGGCAGCATTCCACTGAGACTGCGGCCTTGCCCAATCTAAAGTTTACCTGCTGGCTTCTGGAAGGAAGAAAGAGCCCTGATGCCATTCCAAGAAATAGCTGAAACCCTCATTTAGACTGGAGATACTCCATGTGGGTAGTGTTGGATGTAGCAGGCTAACTCTTAATTAGCGATTTTTCAAGTCTCTAATTGGCTCATTGTTGCTATTAGAGCCTGGCCTTTTTGGTGACATCCTTCAAACCTTTTGCAAATGCGAGTGATCACTGAAATCTTGAAAGACTGAATGCTGCACAAAGGGGTTAGAATGTAAACTGGAACAGTTGGCTGTTAGTGACACATCAGCAAAGCATTACGTGTTTCTTGCAGAACCTTCTTCCAGCAACTTTTGTGCCTGTCAGTCTGGCTAATTTCTTGCAGCTTGGTCTTAATGTGCCATTAAAAAAAGGAAAAAAAAAAAAAAAAAAAGAAAAAAAGAAAAAAAAACTTCATGCCAACAGGTAGAAGAACAGGTATAATTGCTTGGGGCAAGGTATTCCCTCAGTTCCCTGTCTTGGGAAGAAATGTAACGTGATGTTAGAGAAGAGGTGGAGAGGGCAAAGTGTTTTCTTAAAGCTAGTTTTAAAGCGTTGATGATGTTAATGTAAAACTAGACTGCAGTGATGATGGTGCTTTAACTCTCTATAAACTTAGATAATGAGTAATTGTGTGGGGTTGCCCTGTGATATTTGCTACCGAAGGTGTTGACGAGTCTGTTAGCCAGAAAGGCTAATTGCAGTGCCCAATCTCTTCTGGAGGAGCCTACACCAAATCAAACGCAGCACTGCCTCCAAGACCCAGCAGTGCAATTTCTTCGCATGACACAGTTGTGCAGAGGAGGAAGAGGCATATAAATAGCAAGGAGTGTGTGAGCTCCATCTTGGTGCCTGATTACAATTGCAGGAACTCCTTTTAATGCAGATCTCTGAGTCAGCCCTCTTCCTTTGGCTTCCTCTGTCAAATGCTCCTTTGTTAGCTGTAAGTCCTTGATCACCAGGAGTTTGTACCTTTAAGAGGCTTGTGGTAAGTGATTACTAATAGTGGCACCAGATACTGATAACACAGTGGTGGGTGACAAACACATTTCAGCAGCTCAGAGATAGTCCTTAGAGTGTGTGCAGCACTGACAGTGAAGCTGTTAGAGAAGGCTGCGCATATTGGCTCTCTGCTTCTTCCATCAGTAAATCCAGCACACAGCTTTGTTTATCCTCCAGAATTTGGTAATCTGCCTAGTCAGTGGCTCATGAAATTCCACTGCAGCAGAGAAAAGAAAATATTGCTATTCTAGCAAAGAAAAGTCAGATTTAGTATCTATAATGCCTCATCTTGAGATCTTTCATCAAGTAGAGATTTCAAGTAGCAAACAAAACTGATAGCTCTGTGTCAACACAATGATCAGTGATGTCAAGGATGAGTTTAACTCCAGTTTTTTCTCTTGTTCCTTTAGCCAAGAAATTCTGAGACTGCTGCTGAAGGAAACACGTAGCTTCTAGCTTTCTCCTGATCTCTAATCATCTTAGGGAACCATCCTGACAAAAAAAGGTGCATGACTATATGTTGCTTTCTGATTGGAGAAGTGATTTCCCTCTCAAAGACACAGCTGAAAGTTTGTAGCATTGGATAAGATATGAAAAGGAAATTTCGGAAATGCTCTATGGAAAGGCAGTTTGTTTCTCTAGCCTTTTGTCTCAGCTTTTCACTCTGTGGCAAAGGAGCTTCTTCAGCAAGGATTTCTAATGTCACTGTAGGGTATAGCCAGTGCCTTTCTTGGGATTATTTGTTTTTTTAGTGATGGCCAGGGTTCTTCATGATAAAGCACTACGTATGGCCCTGTGGGCATTGGATGGGATCTTCTGTGGCTGTTTGAACCATTTTACTTAAGAAGTGCGAGTTCCTTGTGAAGAACAGTGAGAACCAAACCGTGGGTTTCAGATTCTTCATTCATTTGTGCTCAGTAATTCTGGTGAATAATGCAAAAGGCAAAGTAAATACCAGCAGTTCCCCCAGCTGCTGTGTGCATCCTTATGGCTACCTGTGCCGCTGCACTTCAAAGCAAGTTAGCTGCAAGTCGTGAGCTACCTTCTGCTGATGGTTGAGACCCTGGTGAGGGGGGAGGAAAGGGCTTGTGGATCACACTGCAGAGAAGTATGGTATATAATCTGAGTGTAGTTGTCTTGGAAACACATCTGAAGTACACTTCTATTCCTTTTTATTTTTAAAGCAGTATGCCTGGAACTTCTTAATGAACTTTCTAGATTTTTCCATTTGATACTGAAAGACTGTGCTGAACTTAGGCAGTTTAAAGCTTACGTTCCTTTTGTCTTAGCTCTAGAATATGAGCATGGCAGTTTCTTCAAATAGTCCCAAAATGGCACACTGGAACTTGCCTCCCCCCAGATAAATTAGCATCTGAATAGGAAATAATTTCTCCTTATTGCAACAGTATTCAGGAACGTTTTGCTGACTTCCCATTGAATGTTCTGTTGGTAGGCAGGTATGTATTATAACATTAGCCTAGCTTCAAATAGCTTGCAGAAGTGCCTGTCTGTGGGAGACAAACTGACAGAGCATTGCTTCCATCGGCGATTCTTTCAGTGATCTGTCGGATTGCAGATTAATGCACTTTTTTCTTTTCTTCTCAACAGGAAGCCTAAAAAGGAAGAACATCTTAGTGAAGAGGCTGCCAAGGTGATTTCTAGCCTTCCTGACTTAACTTTCATGCATGCCAAGGTGTTGATGTTCCCAGCCACATTAACACCTTCAACAAGCTGCCAAGAAAAGGTAGACTAAAGTGATGTGAATTGGACGTTTTCTATTGATTTTTTTTTTCTTCCCTCTATGGGTCATGAAAAGCAATCTTGCTTTAATTAAAACAACAACAAAAAAATCAAGTTCAGATGATTTGTTGGTAAGCAGCACTAGAAAGGTATACATAGTTATGTATATTTATTTACATACTGAAGTCCTAAATTTATATTAGAGAAAAATGTAAATAATTGGGGGTAAATCTTTTTGAAGATCTATTCTTTTTGTTGTGCTGGGGTGTATACATTTATGTCTTTGTGAAATACACTGGTGGTGTCCTTCTTACAAAACTTCAAAAAGTTTAAAATATATATATATCCTAGAAACACATAATGAAAAAACTTCAATCTTCACAATGCGTGAAGTCCCCTTTAAAAGTTTTCAGATTGCATTGAGTGTCTTTTTTCTTTCCTGCATACATTAAAATACTTGTTGATGGGCAAACAGAAGGTTACATTGAGGGGTTTCAGTTGTTTTTTAAAACTCAATCTTTTCTGTTTTAACAAGCTTAGGATGTGTTCTTCCTTTTCTTCTCCCCCTTTCCTTCCCTGGTTGATTGGTTGGCTGATCAATTTTTGTTCTTAAACTGGAGTGGTATGGTTCTGTCACTATGTAGCCTTTTGAAAGGTATGCTGTCAGTAACTTTTCGTTCCAGTTAGGGATCCTTGTCTAAACACTTGATTTTTGGGGTCATTAGGAGGTTGTCTGCTTTTAATCAGTTTGATTTGGAAAAGAAGGACCAAAACTATATGAATGTCTTACAATGAAATTTATCTGTTAAAAATTCTTATGTTTTGTTGTACCACTATTTCTGTTTGATTTTGCACAGTGTAAAATGACATAATCATAGATTGCTATGGTTTTAGGCTGTATATACAGTAAAAACTATGGGTTGTAAATGTTTGGGGAAATTCCTATGGAAAAAAGAGAGCTATGTAGAAGAACCTCTAAAAAGGTCAATGTGCATGCCCAAGGTCTTTTGAGATTTAAGTGTGTAAATTTCCTTTTAGCTTACACAAAATAAAATAATTTAAAAGATATGTATGTACATAGCCTGTTTTCTTTTTATCCAGAATATGTACATTATTCCTGATGCTAAAATTGATGTGCTGCATTAACAGCAGAACCTTTTAATTTTCGTTGTGCAGTCCCACAACACACATTTATCAGGGTCCTGCAGAAGGAGAAGCAGACTTCTCTTCAGCTGTCCTCTCTGAGTATGTAATGGTGTAGTCTTTTATTTCTGCCTCTGACTTAAAGGGTGCTGTGGCTTAAGACATGTTGGTATTTGAGATTAAAGACTTCTTCAAAATAACAGGCAGTGCTGAACTGCAAGAAACACAAATCCAGGTGATGTGGGAAGGGGCGCCTGGTTTTGCCTGTTTCCTAGATAGAATTAAAATGTAACTGTAGCATTCACTTAAGTTTCCTAATGTGTTAACTTGCACCGTAGCTCTTTCAGCAAGTCCTGTTCAGAGGGCATCGTGAACTATTCAGAACAGAGTCTGCAGGTAAGGCCTGCTCTGGGTGCAGATTTCTTTGATGGGGCTTTGTGTGGGCAGGGAGGCTGTGCATCTAACCTTTTCTATGCACACAGCTCTTTAAGTGCTAGTCACCAGCACTTCATCAGCTGACAACTAGTTCTGAGAAACCTCCAATGCATTTTTTTTTTACCTCTTCTTTGGATTCTTCATCCTCTGGCAGCGCTTGGATCAGAACAGGTAAAGTTGGAGTTTGATGTTACCAGCTGATAAGCTGAAATGTTGTCCTCACAGACTTTTCTCTTGTAGGAGCCCTCTTGAAAGATTAGTACTGGATGGAGTTCTACTTTCGTGAGCACAGGAGTTCCAGTGAGTGGTGGCTGCTCAGAATTGAAGAGCAGTTTATATAGTTGTGATAAAGTTAATTTGTAAAGGCGAAACCGACTCTTGCCTCCAGTCAGCGATGCAATGTCCAGTGCTATAGTAAAAAAAACAAAACAAAACAAAAAACCACACATACAACCAGCACTCTTTTGTAGTTGGAAAGATTTATGCAACAGCCAGCTGCTTTACTGTATACATCCCAAAAGCTTGCATTTGCTTTAGCAAATTTTCATTGCAGCGCTCACTTCATGCCTGTTTCACCACAAAGTTTGCTTTGCTGTTCTCACAGGTTTAGCATAGTATTCTTCAACGCCTGCTTATTTTATTGTTCATTTCTGTTTGGCTGCTGTAGGTTAAAAACGGCCCTTTTGTTCTTGTAACTGTAGCGGGTCCCTTGGAGCTGGAGCAGTGGTATAGCTGCAGCAGAGAGCTATAGCTATTGTTCCAAGGAGAATATGTTTAGGAGCTGACTCATGATCCTTGTCTGGCAGCGAATGGACTGAAGTATTAAGGAGAGGTGGGGGTGGAAGTGCCAGCTGCAAGTTGATCTTTAGTCTCCTCACAATTGCCTCTAGAGGCAGCTGCCCATTTGTCTTACCAGGCCTCAAGTGCGGTCCTAGTGGCCTGCCGTAAATGGGGGAAGGGAAAGAAATGGCAGGGGAAGGGATTTCTGCTTTGAGTGATGAACCAATCTGACTCTCTGTGAAACCTGGTGCTACCCACAGCGTGTTTATGGGGGTTTGATGTTGTTTCTGCCAAAAATGAAAAATAAAAGATTACCTCTCACAGACCTGCTCTCCGCTGAAAAAATAAATCTTCCATCTGAATTCAGCTTTTTGAGACGGATGCTGTTTGCCTTAAAAAGCAGTGTTGCTTTTCAGCTGCTTGTTTAATCTAACCCCATCTTTCTTGTCACTTATGGGATGGACAAAAAGATTCTTCTGCCTCTCTCCTGTCCTTTAAAGGCAGTTTTGTCTAGCATATCTAGTTGACATGGAGGTGCCCTTCCATGCTCTTCCCACTGACAAGATGGCCCTTGTCTAATTCAGTCTGGCTGGTTAAGTCTGTGGGCAGTAAAGTCATTGGTACTTTCTGCACACATGTGTTGCTGTGCATTGCCTTCTGACATTCACTTGAGAAGCACTGTCATTGAGCAGCAAGGCACTTCTGTGCTCATCCAACAGAAGCAGCAAAGGACGCTTGGTTGGGATGCAACCAGCAGAGTTGGAACGTGGCCATAAAGCAAAAGTCCAAAGTTCCCAGTGTGAAAAGAGCTGCAGGATCCTGAATAACTGCAAAGAAGAGTTGAACTGTGCTGCTGTTATCCACAAGACTGCACTCTGACACTCCGTGGTTCAGTGCTGACTTACCATGAGCTTTGCCACCTGCTGCACTGCCTCCAGGACTTGAGGCTGTAAGTCTTCCTCAGAATACTGTTAGTTTGACAGGTTCACTTTGAGATCCCAAGAATGAAGCTTATGAGTAATGTACCTAAATGCCCTCCTGTGCAATTAGTGTGTACAGAAGCCAACCTTTTGTCACGCTGGATTGCTGAACACAGTTTTACATGATAGTGAAATCACTGTGACTGTTGTTGAGTTGTTGGACTGCACTGCTCTTCAGCTGGATATCCAGAGATCTGTATAGGATGGAAGGGAGGTTTAACTCAGTGTGTATAAGGGGGATCAGCCCAGGTGCAACTGCTTATCTCCAGGTACAACTCTTCTGCTACACTTCTGTACCTATGTATAATTATCTTTTAGATTTCAGAGCAGTCTGAAAGAAGGATACCTAGCTGCAAGATGCACTTGAATGTAATTAATAATAACATATGGCATGAAATGATGTACAGCAGCTTCTAGGAGTGTCTGCTTACAAAAGCAGAGAAGTTGATTTGTAATCTGGCCCCTGTGCTGAACAGGTGATAAAGGCAGCAGGCAGCCCGTGTGCTCCCCTAGGTGAACCTGGGACATGAGAGCAGGGAAAAAGCAGCACCTCGTTTGCTCATTTGTTATACGTTAAGGTCTCTCTGCAGCATCGGGTGTTAGGAGCATGTGCTAAATACTGAAACTGCTGGAGCTCTTGTTTTTAATCTTGTCATCTCACTCTTAAACTCTTAAGATGTGTTGTTATCCCTGCATTGTGGCAGGGTTGTGGAGAGCAGCTCTGTTTGATGTGCTGTGATCATCTTTTGAAGTTTGCCAGTGATACCTAGGAAGCACTCAACTGATAAAAGTGTCAAAAATATCTCACAGGCATAGTGGATGCTCACTGTCTTCCATCTGGATTTGCTGTATTGTCACCCAAGGGATTTATTCCTATATTAGAGATTCTGAATCTTCATCTGCAGATCCACTGTTAATCTGGACTCTACTCACCTAATTTTAGGGCAAATATCCCCCCCCGAGGTCCCTAACATCACACATAGGAATTGGGCTGTGTGCCTTAAATTAGGCTTGGGACTACTTGTAGAATGAAGGGGCAGAAAAATACTTCTCTTTCATCTGGAATAGGCCATGGTCCTGCAGAAGGTAAAATAATGAGTAACTATGGACTAATTCAAAGGAGAGTCGGGTACTGTGTAGATACTTTGAATGTTTGGTTAAATAGACTTTAGTCTTTTTTGTGTCGTTTTCCCTGTGCTTAATGATACTTTTGCTGTAATTTTATATGTTTAGAATTTGCGTGCACACATGCAGAAAACCAAGCCTGAGGCATCAAAATGAAGCTGACCCTTCTGGCCTGCATGCCTCAAGGTGCTCTGCTGGGCTGCCACCTGTGTCCCTGCTGATGTATGACAGAGGGAGCATTTGCTGCTAACCTGCTCCACCTGCGTTGATGCAGTTCAGCTGTTGTGGCTGCTCTCTACCCTTTAGGGCAGGGGTTTGTTGGTAAATATGCACACACAGTCCCGTGCTGCAAGTGTTTGCTTAGTTTACTCCAGCAAGCAGACCTGCTCCTAATACACGTGGGTTACCTACTGGTATGGCTGTCATTGTGTGAGCCTTCATGTGCATAAAGCAATTTAAAGCAATGAAGGTTATTAGATGGGGAAGGAGGGAAGCAGAGGGGCAGTTTCAGCCCTGCTCAGTAGCCCTGTCTGTGCCTTTGTCTCAGCTTTTCCAGTCAGATGTGTCTCGATAGCTTTTTTTTAAACCCACAAGTGATCAAACGTTCTGTTTCCTTCAGACAGTGAAGAACTGCAGTGAGCACAGCTACTGAAACAGGTGTGGTTTGAAAGATGGCCTTAATCTTATAAATGGCAGGAAGTATTGTCTCATCTGAGCTTGTCTTCGGCGCTTGGGAGGCATTAAACAAAGGGAGAAAAGCGAGTGCTTTGGATCAGACCTTAATTTTTGAC
Source organism: Lagopus leucura (assembly GCF_019238085.1). Lineage (NCBI taxonomy): Eukaryota > Metazoa > Chordata > Aves > Galliformes > Phasianidae > Lagopus > Lagopus leucura. The sequence goes on from NW_024962252.1 coordinate 95,326,853, forward strand.
TGCCCTTTACTGCCTGGGAGGCTGGCTGCCTTTTAGCAAACTGGCCAGCACGGCTCAGGTAACTGTGGCCTCAGGCTGTAACGCAGAGAGCCTAGCAAACCTCGCTGTGATGCAAATAGGGAGGATGGTGATAGGGCGAGGGGGGAATGGTTTTAATCTAAAGGAGCAGCCATTTAGATGAGCTGTCAGAGGGGAGTTTGCTGCTGAAAGCCTAGCTGCACTGCTGATTTTCTTAGTCCTGTAGGTGCACCAGTGTAAGGACTTCACAGAAAAGACCAGTTCAGCTGGATCTCCCAATGGCCCTTCAGCTCCTCATTCAGCTTCAGAGGAGAGAGCTGAGAGCAGATTACAGGGGAGCTGAGTAGTGGAAAGTATCTAACAGCTCCTTCAAAAAGGACAGAGGTTGGCTCGTGATCCGTGGGATTTTCTGATCCCCTTTGGTTCTGACACTCCAGGAGTCATGGTACAGATACAAAAACTTGGCTGTTCAGGAAGGAAGTTGAAAATAGACATGAAGTATCCCCAGCACGTGCCTTCAAACTCTCCCTTTCATCACCTTCCCCAGCCTGAGTCTCATAAAATGTTTTGTGCCAGTCTCAGCAACTTGGCCTTAAAACCTGTTTGCACGAGAAAGCCAACCTTCTTGGTAGATTTTCTTTTTTTTTTTGAGTGTGTTACTCCACTGAGTGCAGGGACTGAGTTTTCATTAGGACCTCTGAAGCCTTTTGTCACTTTGTTAATGCTGGATGGAGTTAGGAATCACCTGCAGCTGGTAACGGGTGTTTTGCAGCTGTTTAAGGCTATTACAGGTCACTCTGCTGTCTCTTGGACAAGGCTGCCCTGCTCTGACAGTGGAAAAAAGCAGTACATATGGCTGCTTTTAAGGACACAATTTTTCCTCCTTTTCTGTTGTGGGTTTTTTTTAACCCTCTCTTTCCTTGTCCACCTACATGAAGCTCATTTTGGCAACTTTCCTCCTCTTTTGGCCAGGCAGGAGGAAGCAGGGTGGAAAGGGAGGAATTAACAGCTGTCCTTTAGGTTTCAAATCAATGCAGCTCCTTAGCAGGCTGGCAGTGTGAGCTCAGTCATTAGGAAAGCTGCTCTTTCATTCAGGAGGCAGTCTGAGCCAACTCTCCCCAGTCCAGGACCGAGGAGGTAGGGAGTTCAGGCCTTTCCAGCTTGTAGGCCCATTGCAGCTGGCACAGGCTCCTCTTCCCAGTGTTTCATTTCTGCAGTCTGCTGGAGGACCCTGCTGGCACGAGAGATGAGTCTGTCTCAGGAAACGAGCAGCATTTTGCACTGGGTGTGCTTGAGTTTTCTCCTCATCATAAAAGCCTCCTTCATCTGAGATTGGAGTGGATGTAGGATGCAGATCAGGACTTTCCTGTTAGCAAAGCTCTGGTTTGAATGGGTTTTTTAAGAAAGCAAGCTGGAAGGGTGCTAGACATTCCCTTAGGTGCTCTTAGCACCATAGCTGTCCTTGACCTGCATGGGCAGTGCTGCCCCTAGGGGTAGGGGTGGCAAATACCTGAAATCTCGTTTGTGAATAATAGCACTCGTGTCCCAAAATCTTCCTCTCTGGTGCCTCATTCGGCTGCTTCTGATCAGGAGAGTCGCAATTCGTGAACAGAATGTCACTACCCTGGTTTATAAGGGGCAGCGAAAGAGGTTTGCAGCAGCAAGGGGGATTTTCTGATGTCTCCAGGAAGAATTTTACAGATCTCCCAGTGTTGGTACTAGAGAATCCTTTTGGTTTGTTTGAGGAGACGAGTGTTGTCCACAGCTATGGGACAGGGAGACAGCAGGCCTCGTTTAGCTGCAGGAAGCTTGGTGAGCGGGAACAGTGCTTTTCTAAGGTGTTTTGTTGTTTTCTTGATGAGTTTGGGTATCTAATACCCATTTATTGCCTCACAGGCCTCCTGGCACAACTCTTGTGCTTGGAAGAGCTAACGCTGCTGAAAGATGATAAGCAATAATGCCATTTGCTCCTGGTTGGCCTTCCCTGACTTGGACGGGCTGTGGGTGAAGGTGGCTGCTGCAGATGCATGGAGTAGCAGGGCAGTTCTGATTCCTATTAGCAGCTCACCAGAAGTTTTTAGGGAAGGGAGAATAAAAAAGCAAAAAGGCCTCCTTTTCTCTGCAAGGGCTGAATTGGTTCTGCAATTGTCACTGCAGAACTGACTGCACTAAAATGCACCAGGACATTCTTTCCATCGACTTTCCTACCAGCAAGACTGCTGCTGAAGCATTAAGGTAAAACTAAAGCACTGGGGGGGCAGGGAGAAGAAGCAGGCTTCCATTTATGGACCAATAGGGTCTCCTCAGTCTTTAGTCTGCCTTGTTCTCTTATTTGCTGTCTGCATTGCTTATTTCTGTTTCCCTGAGTACTTCTCACAGCTCTCTTAGCTCATTTGTGTTTTAATCTTCCTGATTTGTCTACAGCCCTGGTTGCTGTAATCTCTGCAGGTCACTGTGCAGTCTGCATGTTTCTTACTCCGTGGCTGTTTGCTGCCATCAGCACATTTGATCGTGGTTGAATTTACATCAAAGAAGCACCTGACAAAGAAGCAGACCTGATAATAGGCTCTGGTTTCTTCTCAGCAACCCAAACAGGTAGATGCGAACAAGGGAGCTCTGCTGGGATCGCAGGGGAGTTCATGCTCTACTTTCAGCATGGCTTGCTTTGCTCTCCTGCCTGATGGAGCCTGGCAGACCCTGCTGCCGCTGCGGGCTCCCCCAAAGAGAGCTGCCACTGGAAAAGAGGAAAGCAAGGCAAAGGAAGGCCTTTCCTCCTGTAAAACAAACGCATGGGAAATCCTAATTAGCTGGAGAGAGGGGGGAGGAAAAGATGCTTTGGCTGTTGCTATTGTAGCTGCAGAAGTGCAGCTCACAGATTACAGCTGCAGCCATGGTGTGATTGTTCCCTGCTTCTTCAGGGTTGCTCGAAGAATAGGCTGATAAATTCACGACTAGCTTCTCTAGCAGAACACTTCAGCTGAAGTGTCTAAATAGGGTCTTTGTGTTCACTTTTGTACAGTTTATACTCCCCAAACCATTTTCCCTGCCTAGAGCTGGCTGTGAGCAACTGATTATTTTTTTTAAATAATGGTCGTGCACAGTTATATGTGGTCACAGGTACAAAATGGTTGGTATGTAACAATGTCTGCCTCCAATTCTAGGATTCTCTGAGACACCGGATGCCCTTCAGGTGCCCTTCAGAGACCTCTGTGCCTTAGGAAGAGGTGCTGGGTAGGAGCTAACATTGCACAGCAATGTCAGCTGTCACAGCAGGTCAGCCTGCTCGGTGGGGATAGCTGCATTGCTACGGGTTGGCGTAGCAATCTAGAGATCAAGTCCCCCATTTCTGGGTTAACCACAGTCAAAAACCACACTTAAAATGTGCTTTTCCTACGGTTATTCTGGGTGATAAACTCAATATAAAATGCAGCTATTGAAAACAGATTGCCTTAACCCTTTTCAGCAGAGCATGATTCCCCGGTAACAGAAAGTTATCTGTGGGTGGCACAGGGCTGTCCTGGAGTGACCGTGCCAGGTTGCCTGTTCACTCCTGCACAACAGGGACACGCGGTGCCCACAGTGCTCTCCAGCTCTCCCGGTGCAGCCTGCCATCCTGCTGCAAGAACAGAGTCCCAGCGCACAGCGATGCTCAGCAGCTCCTGTCTCCATGCACCTGAGGTGAAGGCCTTCAGCACTCACAGCCAAGCAGCCTGTGTCCCCCTGCACTGCAGCCAGGTCTGTTTTTTCCCCCATCCCTCCCTGAGCACACAGCAACTCAGCCAGCCCCGCTCTCCTTCCCTGCTCCCCATGGGGACGTGCTGAGGTTCCCATTGCACCCACGGTGGCAGCCCTGCTGCGGGGAGCGAGGCAGAAGGTCATGGCAGGAGCACGGGGTGTGGGAGGGAGGCAGGAGCAGGGCTGTGGCAGCAGGCTGCGACTTGCTGCCTCTCCGAGCTCATCCCCAGCGCCGCGCTGGGAGCCGTCCCTCCTGCCTAGCGCGTTTTGCTCCCGTTCTCCCCCACCCCTTTGCCTAGGATTACACGGTGCTGGGGTGTCTGCTCTCGGGTGTGGGACTGAAAACTGGTCAGACCGACCCGCAGCAGATGATTCACCGGCTGCAGTTCGGCCCTCGCTTTGTTCCCATGGCGTCTGTCGGCAGCTGGCAATTTTTACAGCCGTGCTTGTTGTCATCCTGCATGGTGCTGTGCCAGGAGACCCCGCTGGGCAGCAGGGACTTGTTGCAGCCGCCCTCCTTTCTGCAGGCAGTCCTGGAGGTCCCAGTGACCTGATCTGTGGTGTCCAGGCTTTCTGGAACCCATTTTGAGGGCACAGGAGATTGCAATGGAGTTACCCTGAACAAATAGAGCCGGTTTGAAAGCACTGCGGTGCTGGAGGACACAGCTATGGGTTTATCCGAGGAAAGGAAGATGTTCTGGTTCTCGTGGAGAGCTGCAGGGCAGGTGTCCTCCAACAGAGGAAAGGTGCCCTCAGCCCTGAGATCAGAGCTCGCTCCCAAGCCCTGCTGAGGGCTGTGCTCAGAAACGACCATTGCGATGTTGGTACAATCTCCTAGCAAGCTTGCAGGGCTTCACGGCCTTTTTTCCTCTAACAAATGCAGGCCTTGGCACAGGCACAAAATCCGTGTCATCCCCGCTCGCACGGGGAAGGGAGGCGTAAAGGCAGCACGTAGAGAGGGCTGTGTGCCAAGCTGCAGGAGGAGAGGGGAGGAGCGGGGGAGGAAGCCCAGTGAATGGGGGGAAAAGGAGAGGAAGCACGAGGGGAAACGGTCAGGAGAGAGCTGCATGGGGTGGGCAGTGATGGCGGGGAAGAATGGAAGGAAATCCTTGCAGAAACGGGCGATTTAACGCCTGCTCCTTCTGTTGGCTTGGTGACGCGCCTTCCCCTGGCAGCCTCTCCAGGTTCTGAGAGGAGTTGGTGGGTTTTTGGGATGAGTACGTTGGGACAGGGAAGATGGGCAGAAAGCCCTGCGGCCACAGCCGTGTCCTCGTTCCTTCTTGCCTGTTTTGTAGGGGCATCCAGCAGCTAAGGCAGGCGCTTACAAAAGGAGAGAAGCTCTGGAAGCAGAGCTGCCCGGAGAGGAGAACGCGGGATGTGCACAGGCACGAGGAGGGCAGCCCGCAGCCCCCAGCCCTGGAGCCAGAGGAGCTCCACGAAGCATTACGTGTGGCTTTAGGTTTTCCCCCCACGCGGTGTCTTGCCGGCTGCGTTTCAGCCCCGTCCGCGCATCCCCGAGCCGGGTCCGCGTCTGCCGGGGGGGAGGGAAGGGAGAGGGGGGGCGGATCGCATTGATTGACCGCTGTGCCTGCTGCACGTAGGGCCGAAGGGCTGAGAGCTCCCGGCTGCGGCCGCCGGCGGGGCCGCACGAGGCGGCGGTGCGGAAGGTATCGCTCGCTTCCCGCTGGGATTTCATGCCCTCGACGGAAGCGCGTGCCGCGCATTAAAGGCGGCCCGATCCCGATCCCTGCCCGCTGCTCCTCTGCCCAGCCGGCCGTGCCTTTTTACGAAGGGAAAGGAAAATAGCCGGCGTTTATTTTAATCGTTTATTGTATAATATAAAACTACAAAAGTAAGACTGCTCATTTCCATGTACGTTTGTCCAATTGTTTTTGATTACAGCCCATACCTACATGTGAATACAGTAATCTGGTTTCAGATGTATATGTCTGTAATATTGCATAGAAAAGGCACAGCTCTAAGGTCTGTGGGAGGGGGAAGGGGAAGTACAGCCTTTTTTTTCTTTTTTTTTGTCTTTTTCTTTTTTTTTTCGACACTAACAAGCCCTGTTCAAACACCCATGCATTGAACATGTCACACTATTTACACCTTTTCCAGAATCTTGGCCTTTACGGACGCCTGTATGCAATAGGTGGGAGTTGAAGGGGGTTGTATCAGCGATTGTATTGTAAGAGGATCCAGAATTGCATTAGGTTTGGTTGGGTTTTTTTTTTTTTAATTTTTTTTTTTTTTTTTCAGGAAAAGAAAAAGTGCTTAAAAAGAAACCCCCCAAAAAACGAATTTATTGAAAAACGTTCGGTCTTGTTAATGAACAGAAGCACTGAAAGCAACTTGCACAGAAGCAGGATACCAAAACCTGATGGGGGGAGGGGGGGGGAACCCAAGCAGCTGCCCCTGGTGCCAGCTCACCGTGTGCCAGGGCAGTGAATGCCTGTCTGATGGGCCGGGGCTGCTCGCTGTGTAACTGCCCTAACAGCCAGCTGTGCCTTCGTCACATTGGTGTTCACCAACCCAGGCTGTTATCATGCAGCACTGAGGGGGAAGGAAAGAAAAAAAAACAACAAAAAAACTCTCCTGAAGTCCAAATTTCTTCTTACAGTGTTTTGTTTTGTTTTGTTTTGCAGATTTCCAGCAACCGGACCCATATTAGAAAGAGTGAGGGGGGAAAAAAATGTCCTGTGACCCATCCCTGTCCTGCCTGCAACTCCATTGGTTTGCTCTGAATCTGGCTCCCATACCCTTGTTCATACAGATTTACATTCCTACAAGAGAATACATTCCTACCATACATTCTGTACATGTTACAATCCAGATGTTGTTAGCTTCACAATAAAATAAATATATTTACAGAAGGAAGGAAAAAAAAAAAAAAAAAAAGAATAAATAATTTATGAAAAAAAAAGGAAAAAAAAAAGAAACTTCAAATCCAAAGCTCTTTTATTCTGCTCCCCTCTTGTCACTTCATTGCACATTAATGTCACTCTCCGTGCCTGGCACAGGGCTCCTCCTTGTTGGGACCTGGGCTGCAGTGCTGCCTTGTGTGGGGTGAGGTGTAGTTGGTGCTCATCCCCTCTTCTGTGAGCACAAAACTGCAGCGAGCTGCGCCTGAGCAACGGCACAGCGCTCCCCAAATAGCATCTATGCGAACTTCTGCCTAACATATGGTGTTTGTTTGACTGTGTAAATAACCCCCAAAAAACAAGGGCAGCTCCGGCGTGCTCCAAAGTGGTTTTTCACCACGGTGATGCGAGCACGAGGCGCGTTGTGGTGTGAGATGGCTGCTGGTGCTGCGTGCCTCCAGGTCTGTGCAATGGGCACCGCTGCGTCCCCAGCGCTGCTCTGAGAGGGGCTGAGCTGCTACGGGGGGCCGCGGCTGAGCGAGGGCCCTCCTGCTGCCGTGGTCCCTGCGCTGTGCTTGGTCAGCAGCTGCGGTGGAAGCGATCACCTACGTGTCGAGTCCGCCGGATCCGTCAGCATCGCTGAGTTTGGTTTGGAAATAAAGGAAAGCAAACCCTCCTCAGGCCAGCTGCCCCCGGCCCCGCTCCGCAGGCGGAGGAACGCAGAGGCGGCCGGTGATCGGTGCCTTTTGCTTCTGTCAGGAGTTCCTTCATTGCAAAACGCGTTTGCTTCTACGCTGTCTGTGTGCAGATCTATGCTCTAGCTACCTATCTCTACGCTAATAAATACACGTGGCCTGGTTTAAAGTGCCAATTTATAGAAAGCCGCCTCCTTCCGAGGCGAGCGAGACCCAATTTCATCCATGACAGGAAGGGAGCAGAGCTGACTGAATATTGCCAAATGACGTCAAACATAATTTAAAATTTCTTAAATAAATATAAAAGTTATTCCTAAAGAAGCCATAGGCATGTCAACAATATAGGTTGTAACCGGCGCTCAACAGCTAAAGTACCATCAGAAAACTAAAATGCCACAGCGACTTCAGCAACAGGCATGATACATTGCAAACGTTTTGTCTTTAAATTAAATGTACACCACGACGAACCCAGAAAATGCAATCGGTGCGGTAATGAGAAGACTTGCCAGGTGTGACGGGGGGGCGGGACCATGCATAGAAAGCTGTGTCTATTTGTTGTAAAACAGGTCTATAAAGTGTAAAGCAGGTAACGCAGTCGATACGAGAAACCAACCCTATACGAGATGCCGAGTGATGTAACGCGACTGGCTCCAGTTTCAACAGCAATGGATACGAAAGCGAGTCCGTCCAGTGCAGGTAAGAGATGAGCTTCACTGCAGTAATACTGAAGTTGCCTTTTTCAGCACTTAGCACAGTGAGGTGGGGCGAGGAAAGGAGAGGTGCTCCAAGAAAGGGCCCGCGGGTGCTGCTGGCACGGAGCGGCGGCACCGACCCCTCCGGAGCCAAGGGGGGAAGGAGAGCAGCGCCGGCACCGCCGGGTGCAGTTCCACAGCTGGTTCCTGCCGACCGCTCCGTGTTGGACGAGGACATGGCTCTGAGTTTGGGGATCACAGTAGTGCGCAGTGGGTGCAGCAGGGAGCGGACGCTGGCGGGGCTCCTGCAGAAGCAGCTGCCAGCCCTTTCTTAAAGCACTTGGTTTGTTTTGTTTGCATTCAGGGAAACCGACCGCAGGCTTATTTGATCTAATTTTCTCTTTGCACCATACACATATAAAACGTTACAACTCTGTATAAAAGTACAAGTGGTTCTTGTACATCTGAATTATGCAGGAACTATGTGAGCAAATCCTATCAAAATAGCTATTTTTTTTTTTTCCGTGTGTATAAACAGCATTTGTTTTTAGAAAAAACAATATCATAAACTGCAGAATCTGTACAAAAATATAAAATAAATTTGGGCAGCAGTTTCTGAACAGCCATGTAAATGCAACACTTAAAGAGGAGCGGGTTAATGCCTCCAAAAGGCTGAATTGCTGAGTCAACCTCTACAGGGCTAAAATGGTATTGAGATTATCTAAATAATAATTCTTTTGTTTTTTTTTTAACCTCTCGCAATAAAACTTATAGAAAAAATAGACAAATATGCACATGCAATTTACAGCTTTCCCCAACATAATCCTTGTGCTTAGCTTGTACAATTTCTTTTTTTTTTCTGTAATAACATAACATTGTCTACAATACGTATTCTTTCCTCTACCGGATATTCGGTCTTCCTTGAGGAACCACTTGGAAAAAAATACATTAGAAGTGGTCGTACATGGATGAAGGCACTCCAACTCTGCTTGAAGCAAAAACTAGTGTGATCCTTTTCTTTTCCAAAAAGGCAAGCAAGGACGCATGCACAGTGCTGTGAATCGGGTGGGAGGGACGATGGAAATACTACCGAGTGTATATACTGGTACTTAAAACGAAAGAAATAAAATAAAAGAGAGAGAGAGAGAGAGAGTTGCTCTATTTCTACGCTTTAAGACCCAACAAGCACCTCCATGATGTGATCCAGTTCTGTGAGGTCCATTTTGAAAGGCTGATTTGGAGTTACTGGCTGGCTGCTGTACGGCGCCAGCGTCTTTAGGAGCTCGTCCGCCGAGACGGGCGCCATTTTGGAGGCAGCCCCCGCGGCCGACGTGCAGGGGTCAAAATCATACATGGACGTGTCAATGTCAGCGAACAGAATGTCATCCAGGGTCAAGTCTGTGAGGAAACCTGTGGAAGTCGTGATCTCGAAGTTGCCAGGGAGCGGCTCCATGAGTTTGGACTCGGCCGTTCTGCTCTCCGCGACGCCCTCGGGCTTGGGAACGCTGGACTCGCAGGGGTGGGCTTTAGAGTCACCGGCGGCTGATTCGGCTGCTACTGCTACTGCCTCTGCGGAGGTAGGTGCGGGACAGAGCTCCTCGATTTCATCCAAGGCTGAGGAGAAGCTGTCCTTGACTGGCTGGAGAGCAGGAGGTGGTAGTTTCGTCGGACCGTCGTGCTGGACGGTCGGGGAAGTGCAAAAAGTGTCGTCCTCGAGCAAAGAGGCCGGGGTGAGGCAGGACTCCAGGGGCGTAGTGCTTACCAAGTCAGTGGGGAGCAGGGACGGGGAGGCGAGGTGGCTGAAGGCCGGCTGGGCCTCGCGGAAGTTGTCGCTGAGAGGGTCAGCGGGCTGCGACGCGGTCACAAACATGGGCCTCAAGCTGCCTTCTTGTTTGAGTTCTTCCTGGATTCGCCTCAGCATGTTGTTAATTAAAACTGTCTTTTGCAAGCTTGGCTCGGTTAATGGCCTGTGGTTATAAAGTTTCATAAGGGAAATGTTGAAGATAGTCTGACGCTGTAAGGTGTACGACACCTTAGAGGGACCGTCAGTAGGAGACACCACTTTGCCTTCCAACCCATCTTCATGCTCGTCAAACTTCCGCTTTCCTCCTTTCCCCAACATATATCTGAAAGGAAGGAGAAGGCACTGATGAAGACAGCGAAGCTGAAATCCGCTCTCCTTTTCCACCCAAGCGGTTACCCGATCAATCCCTGGGCCCCGTCCAGGTGTGGGCAGCCCGGACAAACCGTGCCCTCCTCGTCAGCCCGAGCACACAGAGCTGCCTGCTTAAAACTCACCCTTTGCTCACAGTGGGGAAGCGGAAGCAACCTGAACTCTGTGCTCTGTCACTTTTAAGAGTGGCTATGCTGGCAAATCCTAAGCAGGAACTAGAGCAGCACCTGGAAAACTCCAGCCCCTGTGTACCTGGTGGCAGGTTTTCCCCTGGCACATGTGACGGAGCGCGTGGTCCCACGTATCTGCAACCTACAGACTCTGTTAAATGCACCTTAGAATTTCCTGACTGCTGCGGGAGCACTGCTGGGCATAGAAACACGGCACACTCTTCTTGCAAGTCATTTCCCTTTTCGTTCGAAGCTGTGTTCATGGGGGGAAGGGGAACGAGGCTCAAGCAGTCATGCACTGAGAGAGTCCTCAGGGAACAGAGAGACCTCAGCGAAGTCTGGGAATTGAGCTCCTCGGATAGGTGCATCTCTGACCTCATGGGTTTATTTAAATGATTGCATACGGCCTACACGTCTGGAGGAGGAAATGCAGTTATTTCCTTCATCACAGAATTAGACAAATTACAGACAAAGAAGAAGAGCCGCCGGGTCATTTAGCCTGATGGCCAAGTTAATTCTGTGCAAGCTTTGCTGCCGCAGTGGGGGCCCCAGAGCCAGGCAGTGCAGTGCATGGGGTGTGGGGACACAGGCACCTCCATCACAGAGCCCTCCAGGTGCAGGGCAGCCACGGGGCACCCAGCTGAGGCACAGCCCCAGCCCCATGCTGGGGACGGGCCCGTGGAAGGAAGGCTGCACGGCACAGGGCTCAGTGGGCACCGCTGCCTGCTGCAGCGTGGGAGGGCTGTGCTGGTGGGGGCAGGAAACGCTGTCACACGGCAGCTGAGATCCTCTCCTCAGCCCCTCCTTCACCACCTCCAGACGGGCTTCCCAGAGGCCCCGGGTGGCTTCTCTTCTCCGAAACCAAAGTGTGTTCCGTGCTCAGGATGGTGACAGGCATAGCCCCATGTTGTGCATCTGACCAGGGGGGGACTGGAGAACCAGGAGCTTCATTACACAGCTGCCTCCCAGCTCTCATACAAAGGCACAACATGCCTTCCTTATTGGAGCACCATTCTCAGTTCCCCCAGCAGGACCCATGCCCACAGTATGACTGAGCCTGGCGGGTGTGAGGCGTTTGGTCACTGCAACCCAGTCAGACAAGCAGACAGCACTGCTAAGGACATGCAGACAGCCACAGGAACGTCTGCGGAGCACCGAAAAGTGAAGAGCCCTCACAAAATGGGACAGAGGGGAAGGGGCAAAAAAAAGTCGGGGTTTCGATGGAAAAAGGGATGAGGTTCAGAAAGCATTTGCTGGATGCAAAATCCCAAATCAGACTGGGTGAAGTGAGCCTTTTTCTGGTTAAAAATAAGTCCCGAACCCAGATCATTTTCTAGCATATTATGCAATAAAAAAAAGCAAGGCGGGGGGAGGGAGCAGCGCGGCGGAGCTGAGGAACAGGCAGGCTGCGATCCAAGCGCCTTGGCCAGCTCCCAGCAGTCCCCGCGCCTGGAATCTCGGGTGAGCAAAACCTCTGAAATGTAGCACTACTGCCGGGCTCTGGTTTTTCTCCGCTCCCTGCTGTCACTTCCACGGCCTACTCCAGAGCCACGCACGTGTGCCGGGGCTGCTGGGGAGGATCTCCTGTTCGAACATTCACGGCCAACGCGCCTCCTGTGACTTCCGACAAACACGGCAAGAGCGGCAGCTGGAGGCCAGCGCGAATCCCAGGTCCTACGGGGCTCCAGCACACGCTAAAGGAGCCGTGGGTCACGAAGAGGGCCGGCAGCTTCCCACCCCTTCCTCCTCTCTCCACCCCTGAAAAAAGACAGACTCTGTCCTACAGACATACCGACGTTCCATCCGCAACGTCCTATCTATTTAAAGAGAGATTTGCTAATGGCTCGGGGACTGCGAGAGTTTTGAAGCTTGTCAGGCTGCGCGAGGAATGTATAAAAATATTCATTGCACAAAGCCAACCTTTTTCCCCAGGATAAAGGAAACACCATTGCCGTGGCCGTGCTCTGCTCCCTACGTTGGTTACGGAATGGTATCATTGGGGACACATCTCTGAAGAGCCCCAGTGAGTCGGCTGCTGCCGCGCGCGCCCAAGATGGAGGTGCTGGTACAGCTGGACATTTTCTAAGCCGGCCAACAGCGATGGGATCATCATTAGTAAACACAACGATAAGCTCTCTACGACGTGTTCCAGGAAGCTCAGAAATGATTCAAGGTTTCCTGTACGTATGACTGTCACGCTTTCACATCTCACTCGATCTTCACGTAGCTTAGCTCAGAGCTTGTCCTTTGAAAAGACAAAACGGACCAGGAGAACTCAAAACTTAACCTCCAGCGCAGTTTTCAGTGCTCTTCTCCCCAGAAAAGCTCTCTAAAAAAACATTTAACTATTAAAGGCACAAAGCAGGACTGCAGCCCAAGCAGGAGGGTTTTGTTCTCCCAAATGGGGGCTCAGACGAATTCCACTACGCTCCCAGCTTTGTAGAGTTCCACTTTATTCCCTTCTTCTCCGGCATGCAAATGGGAATTGTAAAAACATTTTCCTCCAGCTTCCATAAATCACTTTACTCACTCCAAGCGAAGCAAGGAGGCCGTATCTTTTCAGACCAAGTGATGCAAGTAAGAACAGACATGCTTTGAGCCTTGCAAGCTTTTCTCTGGATCTCTGTAATTGTGCAGTTTCGGACTGCCTGTTTATTCTTTACAGTTCAAACCACCTCCTCCTACCAGCAGTTTCGTGCCTACACTAGAGAGATCCCTTTTGTACATCTTAAGGCATCACACGCCATAAAAACAAGCTGCAAGCTCAAACATCTCCAACAAAACTCTCCCTGCTAAACCTCTCCAGCCAGAGCTCCTGCCAGGAGAACGAAGGCACTGAACTTACAGAGCTGGCTGGGTAAAGACTGGGGTGAGAAGAGACCGGATTGCACCCTTCTAAGCATGGGACGTCAGAGTCCTACGGAACAGGGACAGGGGTTTGGTACACAAGTTAGTTTTGAATGTTGTTGGGGTGTGTGGAACTCGAAAGCTGAAGAAAGGCCATGGAAAAAAATGAATTTATCCAGAGAAGAGGGGTGGGAAATGACTTGGAGATTTTCCCCAACATTATCCACCAGTTGGCCCCAGAGTTGGAAGATCCAGACCCAGAAGCTGAACCATTGTTGCTGAGAAAGATGCAGTTTGCTTTTTTGCCCATTTAGGGTGATTGCACGTGCCTCAGAGCCAGAGAAATGCTAGCATTGTTTGGGAGCTGGCTTCTCTTAATTGAAAAACAAAAGTCATATAGACATATTTTTCATTTGCGTGTCATTCAGTGTCCTTCCATTGGTGCTCTTCAGACTGAGCTGGGAAGAAATACGGTTGGGGCTCAGCAGAAGAGATCATCAGCTTGGATCAACTGCACAGAAAAAAGCTTGCGTGATGCCTGCCTGCTGACAGCCCTGGGCTCTGCAAGAAGAGGGTTGCACACATCGAGGCAGAGATGCTGCATGCAGCAGTTTACTCCATTAGTCCTTGCTACTGCTGGGCTGTTTCTAAAGAAGTCGTTATTAATTGAGAATTTGGCACAGGGATGCACTGGATATATTGGGGAAAAACGAAGAGAAGAAAAGAAAAACAAAAGAGGGAAAGGTGATCATTAACGTTAACTCACAAAGGTTTTTAACAGCTTTGTTTGAAACGCCTCTCAAGGCTGAGGGCTCTTCTTGGAAGTCACTTCCACAGCCCACAAGAGCCCCGGCTCACTGGGGCAGATGAGAAGGAAGACAAAGAAAGAGGAAATGGGCACCGGGAGAGACGGAGTCTTCAAGAAGTTGCTCTTCCACTCACATTGGTGCCACCCCATCAGCCAGCCCAGAGGACAAGCAGGTGAATTTGGCAAGGCTCGCTGTTAGAACCAGCAGCACACTGCTCACAGAGGTGAACGCACCCGACTGCGGAGCCCACAGGCAGCCAATCACCCCATGTCTGGAGCACGGAGCGTCACTTCCTTCTCCTCCATCCCTTGCTCCTCATCCTTGAGGGCTGCGTTGGCTGAATCCTGGCCTGATGGTAGTCAATGAGAGTTTTGTTACAGCCTTCAGCAGGATCAGGATTTGGCACCGGGAGCTGCAGGACCGAAATAAAAAGGTCTTTTGTGCCAACTGGGTTGGACTGGCAAGATGAAGGCTGGCTCCCCAGTGCTAGCAGAGGTGTGCACGCCCCGCAGATATCACTGAGCTGCCCAGCCCAGCCTCAGGGAGCACCTGAACCCACAGCCAGCTCCCACGGCTTCCAAGCAGCCATCCTGGAGAGCTGGGGAGGCAGAGCAGTACTTCCACCCACCCCCCAGTCTCAATGCTGATCTTTAAATCCTGGCACGGCAGCATCCCAGGGAGCTGTACAGCACGTACCATGCAGCAGCACACGGCTACACTCAGCGTGCTGCAGCTGGCTCATACTTTGTGCGCTGACAGGGCTTTGGTGTGGGTGGGGTTTCTTTTCTGTTTGTTTGTTTGGTTTGGGTTTTTTTTTTTTTGCAAGGCTGCTTCTCAGGATCTGATGCAGATTTTACTTGTTTGAGTTGAATGCGCCTGCGCTGCCTGGCTGAAGGGAGGGCTCCTGACGAGTGCTGCTGGGTAAGGATCTGTTCTAACAGCAGAGGTGAGCAGAAGACACAAAGGCCAACCCTATGCGAGAGGCAGGGGGAAGAGAGCCGTGCTGGGCTTTGTGCCCCTCCAGAACCACGGTCTCTCATCTGTGGGGGTTGTTTTCCCCAACACACGCATTTTATATTAATTCTGGATGGGTTTTTGTTTTGTTTCTTGAACAGAGCGAGGTTTAATAAGCACTTACAGAACTCTCCTTCAGAGCTGCATTAAAAAATTGGCCTCCTGGGTAGCTCTGTGCTTCCAGAGAGCACAGGGAATTGCTTTCACGTTCACAAGCCTTCAGCACACGGCCGCTGGTGCCAGCAGTAGCTGTCAGTGGCGGCTATTTCTCCCCTCTCCCTGCAGGCTCAGCATCAGCACCCACCCACCCACCCTGGAAGGCTGCGGCAGAGCGACAGGCCTTTCCAGGCTCAGGCTGAACTGGAAATAAAGGCAGCCACGGTGGGCGATGCTCAGGGGTTGGTCTAAGAACCGTTTAAGCACAAGGAAAGCCGGCACAGGGCAGCAGAAGCTTGGATGCTGGTGTTTCTGGAGCGCGGCCCCTCTGCGGTTTGACTTGGGTGCTGGCAGCCCAGAGCCCCCCAGGCCCTGAAGGAACGTCCGCGTTCATCAGAAACTAAGGTGAAGCCTTCCTTAGCAAATAAGCCATGCAATTATAAAGGCAGTCAATAGCGTAACGCCAGCCAACGTGTTCCAGCGATATTTTGAAACTGTAATCTGATCCTACTGTTTCCATCCTCGTGCCTTGCCTGCTCTCCCTTGTTGCATACTGTACTATTTGAGGCCCAGAGGGCAGAGCAAGCTCTGGCTGTTTGTTAATGATCAGAAACTGCGTTTTGAGCACAGCTCTCCGTGCGCCGCCCACACGACTTTCTTGATAGTTTGTGAAGCTCTCAGCCTGCCCAGGCCCTGTTACAAGGCTCTCCGGGAAACAAAAAAGCCAGCAAAACAACCAGAAACACAACTCGCAAGCACCACTTCTGCCTTCACTTTCCAGCTCGTTTCTACCAGTGCTAAAAAAAAAAATAAATGCAAAGCCGCAGTCTAAGGCAACCTCCAACTCTGCAGTGTGTTAAGCCTCGCAGGAAACATATGCTTCTATTAAATTGGAAACAGTTTCTAATGCTGTCAGTTTGCTAAATGTAACACGTTCTCTTGGAAGGAGCCGAGCGGTTCCCATGTTTTTGACTAACTGCACGCACTGAGCAGAGCGCGGCCGATAAAGCTGCAATAAATATAAGGCTCCAATAAATATAGCTTAGGATAAATTACTGCCTCATTAAGTAATTGTTTGGAAAAAGGAGAGCAGGTTTTCTAGATTATAGCCATGTTATTAAGGGTGTTTATAATATTAAGAATTCTATCGGGGTAGCAGAACTTAATACAAGTTTAAATCAGACGGGCACTTGTTAGCTCGTTAAGCCATTAAAATCTGCCCTGGCAGAAGCAGGAGGGGAACAAGACGATGCAGGTTAGCTGGGAGCACTGCAGCCCAGCTATGAGCAACGAGGACAGCTTGTTTCAGCCCAGGGAGCAGGTAGAGCTGCTAGGCAGCGTTCTGAGGCTGGAAAACCTTTGCCCAAAACAGCTCTTATTCACGTGCAAGGCGGCGGTGTTTACTGGAAAAAGGGATTGCCCAGCACAAGACGCATCTATTGCAAATGTCTTACACCAGCTTTGACGTGGGTCTCGGTGGCGGGTTGCCACTGGGAGCCTTGGCTCTAGGGGTGATCACAGGGCACGATGCCCTCTGTGCAGAGCCTATATTCAGCCCCCCCCCCAGGACAGGATTTGCTGCGGCCCCATGTTTTGCAGAGCCACCCCATTGAACCGGCCAACGTTCTTCTCAAATGCAGGCTCCACGTGGCAGCCCTAAGGAAGCCGCCAGGCCTGCCAAGCACAAATCAAGTCATACAGCACTGGGTGCACGCAGGCTGAGCGGCTCTGTCTGCTGCCAGTGTCAAAAGCTGAAGGATTAGGATCTGCATAACACACCTGGGCATCAGTAGTAGGAAATGAGAGCCACGGTAAATAAAACCAGGCACTACATCAGGCCAGCTTCTCAGACTCCATTACGGGATGAGCTGATGATTCAGTAGGCTCTGCTTGCAGACACCTGAAAAGCACTCGAGCACTTCCACGCACAGGCCAAGCAGCTCACCCTGCTCCGTGCTGCTCCTGGCATTGGGGCCCCTCGCCCAGCAGCTGCCAGTCCCACTGGCACGCCAAGGCCTGTGTGCGGGGAGAAGCAGGGCCAGCATCTCTTGGAGCAGCAATGAAGATGGCTGTGCACCGCTCAGGGGCCTGGCTCAGCCACAAGCCAGCCACCTTCCTCCTCTTCCCACTACAGAGCCTGCAGGGCAGAGCGAGAGCGTGGCTGGGAAGAGGCTCCTTGTAAATCATTTTTGAAACAACCTGAAAGAGCTGCTGCGGCCACCAGAAAGTGACATGGATTAACAAACGCACATTCCCTTTTCCCTGCTAGGGTTACAAGACACGATGCTACCGGTCAGCCTCTAAGGGAGAAGGATGAAACAGCACAACCAACACATCCCTCCTCCTCAGCAACGCCACTGGAAGCCATAGATCACGGTGATGCTGTGCTGTACGCCACAAGACAGCTCTATTGGCACACACCAGGGGCCAGCCGGTATTTTTTTGTGGGCTGTAGCCCCATCTCTGCTGGCTGCGTAGCATAACATTCCCATAAAGGTTAATGGGAGCTGTGTGTGCATCCAAGAGGGACCACACTCCTTTGTGGATAATAAGAGAGTTTTCCACGTGTACTTATAATTGCTTGGTTAGAGCCCTTGCATTCGAGCGCATCACCGTGCCTTTTCCCCACAGATAGCTTGTTTTTCCCCCTCGTCCTCGGCCCTTCATCAACACACAGGGGAAAAAAAATATCCACACTGCTGCAGAAAGAACCAAACGGTTTGCCAAAAAGTAGGTTATTGCTCTGAAAACAGTGCTGAATAAATTATCACAGTCAAACTGAAAAGCAGCGAACCGGGGGGAGGGAGGGGAAGAGCAAAAACCTCCAAAGAAACGTGTGCTGCAAAATGCAAAGCACATCCCAGCAATGACAAGTCATTTTAGTTCCCGGCCTGCAGGTTTCGTTTCGACAATTCGTTTCTTGCTACTGAAAGTTAAAAGAGGCAAAAACCAAAGATTAGAACAGAAGGCATTTCCCTGGCACTCCATAAAGCAGCTATGCTGCTCTCAAGTTGCTTTCACCGCTGTTGCTCCAATAAAGGAACGCAGCCCTGCAAACAGTGAATTCAGTGACAAGCGCTCGCCGGCCCCCCATTCTCTTGCAGGGAGGTGGTAAAACTGCAGGACGTTTCTCCACCAATGAGAACAACAACAACAAAGTTAAAGTTTGACACGACAGTTTGCTAAGACAGCGCTCGGTGATGTTATCACGTTGTCTCACCCGTGGCCTTTCAGCCCGGCACGCTGCAGCGCTCGCGTTTGTTGAAACATTTTCATGTCTGCCCAAGGAACCCTCTGAGAGCTGATAAAGGGAAACTTTGGCCAGCCTTGAACTGCTCTCAACGTGCAGCAGCCACGGCCAGAGAGGAAAGGGATTTCATTTTTTTACAGCACCTGTTGGATTGCACGATGAAAACGAGTGCACTGAAGCGGTGCCATTCCAAATAGCTCCCAAGCAATCCAGTGTTTTAAGTAATGCATTAGTTCTCAAATATATCATTTTAACTAATACAGGGATGCTCTTCTAACAGCATATTTTAACGGTGTATGTACTCAGCCTGTACTTTGAAGCATGCTTCTCATCGGTCACTTAGTGCAGAATGAAAACCCGATTCCCATTCCAGGAATCAGGAGTGGAAAATACAGAAGGAGATGGGGAAACTGAAACGGAGAGTCCTGAACCTCATTTTGTATTTGACCAGAGCAGCCCATTCCCCTCTCCAAAGAGGTTATGATGCTAGTTTTCCCCACAATTAAACAAGCAGACAAAACACACACACGACACAGATGTATGATGTGAGTTGCAGCAGCAAAGAGAAGCAGGGCAGCAAGAGGAAGCTCAGCGCTGTGCGACACAGGCATGCACACCAACAACTTGGTAGTGCCTCTGTTCCTTTGTGAGGCGTTTGTGTAATGCCTCGGTTAGGGGAGGAGAGGGGAAGGGCTGCTCCAAAGAGCCAGATGGAGCAGGAGGGTGAAAGAGAGCACGTGCTCGAGAACAGGAGGGGAACCCAAGCGAGTTATCAGGCCCCTGGGACAGCCAGCATGAAAGTCGGCCCGGTCAAAATCCCTCCGCTGGCAGCAGCGTGAGTCACTGCTCCTGCACGGGATGGGCACACGGAGCAGCACACAGCGCTGTGGGCACAGCTCACACGCAGACAGCTCTCTCTGACTGGCACACACGTACACTGGCACACGGAGATAAAGCAAAGCGTTACCACTAGCTGAAAAAACTCTGTGGTTTGTGCATGCACGCCCGCCTCCTATCTTGATGAAATGTGTCTTTTAAAAAATATGCAAACGATATGCGTGCACGTGTACCTATTAAAGCACTTTCTTCCCCTGGTGAAAGGCTGCCTGTAAAAACACACCAAGAGTAAAGGGTTTGTGGAGGCGCCGGAAGATGATGGTGTATTTCTGAATTAGGTTTTAAAACTTCATTTTGCAGCTACCTGAAGTGGAGACAAAGCTGCCTTTAGGCATCTGAAACTAGTCAGACCTGCTGTAGCAGTTGTACAGTTTGCTTCAAATATGCCCTCCACTCTCCTTTCAACCTCCACCCCAACATATATCCGCATAGTTTACCTCCAATCATGGGCGGTTCTTTCTATAGCACAGCTCGCTCGCCCTCACCGCCCGCCTGGCACGACAGGAGGTTTTAAAGGACTGAAGTTAGAGGCAGCTCTGCGGGGAACCTCAGGGACTGCTGAGGAAGGAGCTGATAATTGTTGTATTTCCATCGGGGTGAGCGTGGCTCCAGAGGCACAGAGTTTCTGGGGGAGATCAGGGAGTGAGAGAACAGCTTTACTCATCGCACATCACCCAAGCCAGCTTTTGGGCCAGTTTGTGTCTTCACAACTAGTCAGGGCTCCTTTGAAAAAGGAACTTCTTTCTTCTGCTACTTCCATATACCACCCAGTTTTAAAAATAACATGGAAGAAAACAACTCACATTTGCACTTTTCTTTTTTGTGTTCTTAACATACTGGAAGCAGAAGCTGCCAGGTGAAATCTAATACGTCTTACCAACGTGAAAGCAAGGTAAACAAGCTTTGGCTCCTAATAATCACACAAACTGAGGCTCGTGCCATTCAACGCCACTTCAAACTCAATTCCAGTGTAATTTTAATGAGAAATTCCTTATTAGGCCCACCACTTGTCAAGACACCAACTGGGTCGTATAGGTTGGCAACTTCAGATGTTATAGCATCATAGAATGGCTTGTGCTGGAAGGGACCCGAAGGATCATAAAGCCCCAAGCTCTCTGCCACAGATTAGGCCATCAAGCTCCAGATCTGGTACCAGACCAGGTTATCCAGTGCGCCATCCAAGCTGGCCTTGAACACCTCCAGGGATGGAGCATCCACAGCCAATTCACTGAGAGCAGCACTGCAGAGAACTTTGGGGTTCGGGTGGTTGAAAAGCACAGTGTCATACGGCAAGACCAGCCGCTACGTACCATGAGGGCAGAGGAGTGAAGGCGGACCTTCACTGGGGGATAACAGCTGGCACTCACCTAACACCGTAATGCACAGCTCTTCTGACATGCTGGGCTGACAGGCTGGGCTGCTGTTTCCCTCATGCTAGCCAAGCCCTGGCCCCAGTGAAGGGACATGCAGGAGGCAAAAACTCACTCTCTGGTGGCTTTGCAGCTCCTCCAGGCCTCTCCAGCATCTTGCTCCTCAGCACCACTTCCAGCCACTCCTGTTAGTCTGCAGGACCACCCGCTCTGTACCATGGTACAGAGCTCTGCCTGGGAAATGCCCTCAAAGCGGCTGTTCCCCAGGCAGGAGTTCCCCCTCGAGCTGGAGGAATCTCCCAGCCATGCGTGGAGCACACCTTCACAGCTCCTCCCATCCTCCTCATGGTGACAGAGCATCCGACACGCTCACAGCAGCCGTCTCTGCCAGTCTCTGTGTGGTTTCTATTCCACACAGTGGCAGCAGGGAGGGTACAGCCCCTGACACCTCCCAGCCACATGTCTGCTTTCAGCTTTCTGCTCCACTCCAGGGCACCCAACGGCACAGTTAGTGCTGCATTTACAAGGTTTGCTTTCCCTGCTTGTGTTCAACAGTCAGCTTTGTTGTTTTATTCTTTTTCCTTTTCTTTTTTTTAAAGTGTTTGCACTGGTAATGCTGAACAAACCAAAAAAAAAAAACAAAAAAAAACCTGAAGCCTCCACTCCAGCAAACACAAGGACTGACGTTGTTTGTAAAAGAATTAAAGAACTACCATGTGTTGGAGGGTCCCTCTCCATGTACAGAAAGCAGGCACTTCTTCAAGGCAGCACAGCCCTTGAGACTGACAGAGATCAAGACGCAGCCAACTGCACTGGCAGGCCCTGAAGGAAGTCAGTGCTGCTCTCAGCTCGGCCAATTCCACCTGCTCCATGCCGTTCATTAGCAGGGGGTTCACCCACGCTGAAGCTCTGTGTCTCCATTTAAACTGGACCTTGCTCCCTCCTTCGGAGCGCTCCTGATCTTTGGACCTGGGAGCTGGAAGCTGCCGTTGCTGGCACTGATTGGTGCGTGTGTGTGCTGAGGAGCTGCTGCAACCAGAGCCGGATCCTCCTGAGCTGCCTGCGCACAGCCAGCTTGGGAGAAGGTGCATCTCCGCCGCCTTACAAAAAGCAGATCACCAGCAAACTGCTCACACTTCCAAAGCACCGCCTTCCCCCCCCCCCCCCCAACAGGTTACACTTTAAGATGTTACATAAAAGCAGAAATAGTCACAAGTATTTTGGATCAGCTGTCTGGTGCGAGAGCTCGTGGAGAAGAACTGTGCCAGGAGTGTTTTACAGCAGTATGAAAGAAGTCAGAGTTCCTGAACGAAGAGTATCGAATTTGAGGGCTTGCTTGGTAGTAATGCATGGCCTTAAACTCCTCCATGCCTCTCAGGCAGAGGACTGGAGTGCTTAGATTTTTTAGGCTATCATTTCCACCAAAACACTGAGAAACCGTGGCATTATTTCATCTATCCCATAGAAATATAGCAGGTGTATAAAGGAATACAATTACACTTCTTCATAAATCAGCACCTACAGACGTACTTAATGCTCTTCAAGCCTACTTCAGACAAAACCTGAAGTACCTACGGCTAGCAAGTTTCTTGTTTGTTTGTAATCAGCTTCAGAGAAACAGAAATCAGCCCAACACAAAAAAAATCAGTCAGGTTTTATATGCACAGAGCCTGGCTTCATTTGTTAGCAGTCCAATCCAGTTCCTGCCCAAAAGGAGTGGGTGGATTTTACTACCAACTTAAATGGAAGTAGGAGCAGTCACGAAAGGAGGAAGATCTCCAGCTGTTACTTTAGATGCTGCAATACTTGCCTGGACAATGGAAGAATTCCCTAGGACGTGCTCTAATATACCTATCAGGCAGCACAAATTGCTCGCCCTCCTCCTATCTCGAACACCACCACGAGCTCATTACATTAAATCAGATTCAAAAGATACCAGCTTCTTATGTGGACAGGTGTGCATTTTAACTTCAGGCAGAAAAGGCAACTTCTAATTCACCCTGCCTAACCAGCTGCTTCATTTCTAAGGTGATATACGGAATAACCAACAGCAACTTCACAATTCACTGCTGCTTTGCCATTGCAAAGGCTTCCCTTGCACTTAGGTGCATCTCCAACACATTTGAAGAGAGTATTTCATACAGGTGAGCCCCTACAAGTGGGACTAGAAAGGCAGGCACTGCTTTTTCAACTCACACCGATAGGAAGCGTTCACTCCTACACACAGCAGAGAGCTGATGTTAGGGGGCAGCCGAGCCCTCTACCACCATTGTTCGAGCAATAGCACGTCCTGCAGTGGCCAAATCCAGCACCCTGAGACGGCACAGAGAGCCACCGTGCTGTCCCCGGGCTTCACCGGTTGGAGAAGCCTGCGCTTCTTTGAGCAGGGAGTTCGCACTCGTCTGAGCACGGGCTGCCAAACAGAGCCGTGACACGCTGTGCCCCGCGCCGGGTGAGGGGGCCAGCAGGTGAAACGGGCACGTTCGTTTCACGTTACAGCCGTGTCACTGCCAATTAGCCAGCGAGGGGCTCAAAGGACAGCGCAGGAACCTCCCCGCAGATTTCCAACACAAGTGTCCCGGAGTTTTCCAGATGCGCTCGTGAAAACGCAAATAACAGCAGGTAACCGCACTCCCATTTCTGCGCTTAAAGAGAGCTTCCACGGCCGACACACCGACACGAGCGAGGCAGCGAACGCCCTGAACGAGAGGGGCAAAGCAAAGATTTTGCTTCAAGCCGC